>NW_026068268.1:330358-357758 GCF_014885135.2 Alexandromys fortis
ATTATATATACATTGGTGTTTTTCCCATGGGTGTCAGGTCCCCTGCAACTGGAGTTACAGACAGTTGTGAACTGCCATGTGGCTGCTGGGAGTTGAACCTGGGTCCTCTGGAAGAGCAGTCAGTGCTCTTAACCACTGAACCATCTCTCCAGCCCCAAGACCCATTATATTTACCTCCCATTCCAACTCCCCAGCCCTTGCCCTGCCCTCCTATAATCAGCTTACTCCAGAACTTGGGCCATCTGCATTCTTTGTTTTGTATTTTTTAATTAGCCAAAATTAAGGTCAGCTTCTAAGTTTTATTTATTTTATACTATGTGTACAGTGCCTGCATATGTGTACTGTGGACTGAAGTGGCCAAGGCAGCCAGAAGGGAGCACCAGATCCCCGGAGCAGACAGCTGTAACAGCCACATGGGTACTGGGAACTGAGCCATGGTCTCCTGAAACAGCAGCAAGTGCTGAGCCATCTCTCCAGGTCCCTGAGTTTTTATTTGTATTTTATTTTTTGTTTTTTTTGAGGCAAGGTTTCTCTTTGTAGCCCTGGCTGTCCTGGAACTCACTCTGTAGACCAGGCTGGCCTTGAACTCACAGAGATCCATTTGCCTCAGCCTCCTGTGTGCTGGGATCAAAGGCGTGCGCCACCATTGCCCCACTAAGTTCTTTCTTTTAGATAGGGTCTCATATAACCCAGGTTAGCCTTAAACTATGTAGTTGGTGTTCTGTCTCTACCTCTCAAGTGTTGGGATTACAGTGTGTATCACCAAGCCTGTCCAGTTGTTTTCTTTTTCATATTATAATTGCATCATTTCCTCCTCCCCTCTCCTCCCTCCAAACCCTCCCATATCCCACCTTACTTTCTCTCAGATTCATGACCTCTTTTTGCATTGATTGTTGTTACATGCATATATATGTATACACACACATACATATTTCTAAGTATAACCTACTCAGTCTGTATAATGTGACTTGTATCTGTGTTTTCAGGACTGGCTATTTGGTATCAGATAACGAAAAGGTGTACCCCTCCCTGGGGAAGAGTACGTCTCTTACTTTCAGCATTCCATAGTTCCCTTTAGTTCTTTGTGTAGGGTTGAGACTCCCTGGTCTTTCCTCTGCCCACTTTTGGACACTTGAGTTTTTAAAGAACTTTTTCCTGTTCTTGTATGTCTGGAAATGTTTTCTCGAGAGCTTTATATATGCAAGAAAATCTGTCTGGGTAAAAAACTGTGGGTTATATTTTCTTCTTAAGAACTATTTCTCTATGCTTTGAGTGCTGCTAGAAAAAAAAAGGTCAATTTTCTATTTTTGTGGGGGAGGAGGAAGGAAGAAAGGGTTTACATCATCCTACAGTCCATCGTCAAAGAAAGCCAGGGCAGGAACTCATAGCAGGACCCTGAAGGCGCGAGCTGAAACAGAGACGATGGTGGAATGCTGCTTAGTAGCTGGCTCTTTGTTTCCTTGTACAAGCCAGGACCACCTCCAGGGATGACCCTACCCAGAGTGAGCTGGGCCCTCACACATCACTCATTAATGCCATGCCCACAGGCTAATCTGATGAAACAATTCCTCAATGGAGGTTCTTCCCAGATGACTCTAGTTGTTTGGGTCAAATTGAAAACAAAGACAAAAAAACCCAAAAATTCCACAATTGACCCCTTGTCAAGTTGACACACAAATACAACACAAAACACCTTTCTTGTTTGTCCTCAAGATCATGTTAATATACGTATAACTTTGAAAGTCCCACAATCTTTAAAAATTTCAACATTTGGGCTGGAGAGATGGCTCAGCGGTTAAGAGCATTGCCTGCTCTTCCAAAGGTCCTGAGTTCAATTCCCAGCAACCACATGGTGGTTCAATTCCCTGAACCAAAGGTCCTGAGTTCAATTCCCAGCAACCACATCTGTAATGGGGTCTGGTGCCCTCTTCTGGCCTTTAGGCATACATACAGACAGAATATTGTATACATAATAAATAAATAAATAATTAATTAAAAAATTTTCAACACTTTAAAATAAAAGTTCTCTTTAAAAATCCAAAGTTTCTTAATTGGGGGCTCCTGTTATGTTAACTTTCTTATTCCAATAGTGAAGAACTAGGGCATAAGTATAACCATAGTAAAGCAAAACCAAAACCAAACAGTGTGCAAATCTGACATTTGGAACTCACTCAGGATTCTCTGGGTTCCAGAAAGCTTGTGAAGCCCACCTTTCCAGGTCTCCGACCCCAGCACACACAGCTTGTCCAGGAGGCTCAAGCCAGTTTTCTTTGCCACAGCTCAGCTAAGACCACAGAGGGAGTGGGGAGGTTTGAACCAGAATCTCTGTCTCTGTACACAGCACTGGCTGTCCCAGAACTTACTGTGTAGACCAGGCTGGCTTTAAACTCACAGAGCGCTGGGATCAAAGGCGAGCATCACGACGCACAGTGCTCCTCTTTTGTTTGCTTTGCTTTTTGTCCTTGCCTGTGATATTTTTTCTGAAAAGTGGTTCAGTAATCTTTAAAGTTCAGTAACACATAAGACAGGCCTCAGATGACTGGGGCTGTACTGATGTGCTGGAGCCTGCCACCGACCTCTCCCGCTCAGGCTTCAGGAGGGCTTTCCTGCAGCTTAACTAACTGAACACTTCTGGTTTCCTGCCTCTATGACTAGGTGCCATAGGCTGAGCTTTACCCATCCTTCATCCGCAGCAACTTTAGGCATTGCTTTTAACAGATGAGCACAGGTCACCAGAGAACCCTAAGGCAAAACCCAAATCCCACAACACCAGAAAGTCCTGGAATGGGATGTGGCCCCATGGACCCATCTCTAGACCTTTGCTCACCTACAGAGGACCCTCACATGCCTTTCCCTGACCTCTCATGAGATAATGGTGCCTTCTCACTATTGTGCCCCCGCTGCCTTCAGACCACTTATCACATGGCATTACCTTCTGCTTCTCTCTCCGCTCCTGCTATGTGATAAACTCCCCAAGGCAGAGAGACTGAGTGAACCGCTAGTGTCTGACATTGTTTATAGCATCAAAGAGGTACTCAGAAAGTCAGTTGAATGGGTTCCATTGATGGTTTTGATAGTTTTGTCTTCTCCTGAAGTGATGGGAAACCTTACTCCTCTTACTAGTTTGCCTCCGAGGCGTGCTGTGAGACATACAGTCTTCCCCTCATTCTGTCACCAAGCATCTGATGCCTCCATTGCCTCCACATTGGGACCTAGAAGGCAGAGCACTCCTGTGAGGGATTCTTCTCTTCTTTCGATTGCACTCTCTTTTCTGCTGGATTCTCACCTGCTCTGTGCCTCCCTTGTGAAAGGCATTCCTATCAAATTACCTGATGGGCTCACCTTGCCACTTCCTAAGCCAGCCTTCCTCACTGTACAGGCAACACTCCTGTCTAGTGGTTCTGCTACCAACTGGATCCATTCTCCTTAGTCCCTTTTGCCTCTGAGCTAGGTGGTTTACCTTCTTGAGCCTGTAGAAAGGCAGTGAGTTAAGCTGCCTTCTGAAGCACATAGCACTCCACTCGGAAGGAACATCCTCAGCTCTGGAGAGCTCCTTTAGAAGTCATCCGTGACCACCTATGCTCTGGTTACCTACCTCTGGAGCGGAGGCAAGTGGAGATGCTTGAGTATGCCAGTCCTATGCCCTCTGAACTACCACAACTGGGAGGTTATTTGATAGTTTTGTGAGTTTTCATGTTTTTTTTTTTTCAGAGAGGGTTTCTCTGTATAGCCCTGGCTATCTTAGAACTTGCTCTGTAGACCAGGCTGGCCTTGGACTCAGATCCACCTGCCTCTGCCTCTCAGTACTAGGATTAAAGGCGTGCACCACTGCCTGACTTTTTCATTTGTAGTTTTTTGTTTTTTTTCTTTTGTTGCCTGGTTTTCCAAGACAGAGATTATTTGTGTAGCCCTGGACCAGACTGGCCTTGAACTCAGAGTTTTGCCAGCCTCTGCCTCCCTAGTACCACCACTTGGCAGCAATTTTTTGTTGTTAGGGTTTTTTGTTTGCTTGTTTGGTGGGTTTTTTTCCCTGGTTTTTCAAGACAGGACTTTTCTGTGTAGTCCTACTGTCCTGGAACTCATTCTGTACTCCAGACTGGCCTCAGAAATCCGTCTGCCTCTACCTCCCAAGTGCTAAAATTAAAGGCATATGCTACCACTGCCTGGGTGTTTTTTGAAACAGGGTCTATATAGATCTGGTCGTCCTTGAATTCACTATGTAGATGAGGCTGGCTTTGAACCTCTGTCTCTTGAGTGCTTTGGTCAAAGCCATGTGCCACCATGCTAGGCCCTATGGTAGTTCTTCTGTTGGCCAGTTTGTCAGGTAGTGTACACTAGAGGTAGGCCCGTGGGAGACCAGCCCTCTCACCTTCCCTTATTATCTGTTCTCTATTCCCCTTCTCTCTAACCCTTTCCAGTGGCATACAGAATGCAAGCACCTGGTTCATCTGTGTCCCCCCCCCAACCGCCTTCTCCCAGGCCCTTGTCAGCAGGTTTGTGCGGTTCTAGTTCCTGACCCATATCTGCTTCTTTCCGGTGTTTGCTCTCAGCACACAGGAGGTGGCATAGGCCTTGAGACCCTTCCTAGCTCCGGTCCAAGTGTCATGCAGTTTCCTGCCTAGTAATGTACAGTACTGTGTCAGCCCTGACCCTCTTATCACCTAAACCTCACAGAAGGGTCTACAGTGCTTTCCTGAGCTCCATCTGCCATGTTCCAAAGGATGCACCTAAACAGGACACCAACTGTTGACAGCCATTGACTTTCTCTGCCAAAGTAACCCACAGTGCTCAGACTCAACCAGAGCCCCAGTCAGCTCTTCCTCACCGCCCAAACTATGGCAGTGACAGGATTCCATCAGGGGCACCACCTTTTATCCTCTACCCTTGGGGTTTTGTCTAAGTACCCCACTCTCCATAGACCTTAGGTGAGCACACAGGCAAACCCATAGTCATAAATGCTTCTGGATGCTACCAAGAGGTGGCTTCCTCCACAGAGGCCTCCTTCTTAGCACTGCAGCCCTGCCTAGTGTGGGGGTGGAGTGGAGAGTGGAGGTGTTGGCTGGAGGCTTATGTGCTCCCAGTTTCAGCTGAAGGGAGAAGGGAGGCCCACCAAGGCCTTGGCAGTTCGGGAACATGCCTGTCTCATGGGAGGATAGTTAGGATGTACAGGATGGCCAAACTAAAGACCCCCCCCCCCCCAATAGGAATCGGAGTATCCCTATGAGGGATGCAGGAAAGGACTCACACAAAAGGACCCAAAGGCACTTTGAAACTCCCAGGGAGCCTTAGGAGGGTCCACCTCGACAGGTCACCCAGGTATGCTGAGGGCCAACTGGGAGGGTGCTCTCTGGAGGGTCACCTGGGGGGGGATGCCGAAGGTTAGGTGGGCATGGGGCTCGGGAGAAGCACTCAATGGGTGCTGAGCTCCAAGATTCATGGACGTTAGAGATACTGGAGGATGCCAAGTACCACACCGGGAAGGGTTTCAGGAGATCATCGGTGATGCCTGGGGCCACTCTGGACAGTTGAAGGAGTGCTTCTGGGGATGCAAGGCTTGGGCCTCCGGGAATGCCAAGGGCCACTCAAGCAGAAATTTCCAGGAAGAGTAGCTGGAAGGCCTCTCCGGGATACTGGGGGCCAGGTGGCAGGGCCACGCGGGGATGCTGAGGACCACTCAAGAGAGGATGCGGGAGGGCCACCCCGAGATGCCAGGGCCAGACGGGCGTGGGGTTCCTGAGGGCCACCCCAGGATGCTGACGGCCAGGCGGGAGGGGTCGCAGGAGGGCTACCCGGGGAAGTCAAGGACCCGGAGAGCGAAGGGCTCAGAAAGACCACTCCGCCAGGGGCGCGCGGGCCGGCTCGGCGCGGGGTCGGATAACGGCCCGCGCGGTGGGCGGCGGCGCCCGAGGCCCCTCCCCGCCGCCCGCGGCCGCTCCTCCTCTTCCTCTCCCGCCCGCGCCGCGGCCCTCCCGTCCCTGCGCGGCCTCGGCGGCCTCGGAGGCGGCGGCGGCGGCGGAGCAGCGCGGTCCCTTTAAACCGCCCGCCGGCGCCCCCGCGCCCGCCCCCGCCCCGGCCCGCGCCCGGCCCGCCGCCCGCGCCCGCGCCCCGCGCCCCGCGGCCCCGCCGCCGGCCCGGACATGGCCGCCAACATGTACAGGGTCGGAGGTAAGGCCCCGCCACGGCCTTTATGCGCCGCGGGCCCGCCGCCCGCGCCTCTCGGCCCCGCCGCGGCCTCCGCGCCTCCCCCACGCCGCCCTCGCGCGCGGCCCGCGCCCCTCCCCCCCGTCCCGCCCCCGTCGCGCTCGCGCCCCGCCCGCGAGGCTCGGTTCTGGTCTCCGGTGCTCGTCCCGGCCCAAAATGGCCCCTGGGCCGCCGGGGCCGGAGCGCGCGCGCGGGGGACGAGCGGCTCTGGGAGGGGGCTGTGCCCACCTGTTGGGGGCCGGGGGTGGCCCGCGGGACGCGGGCGGAGTAGCGGCGAGTGGCCAGGGCATCCCGGTGGCCGGCGGGCCCGGCGGCAGGAGGCCTGGGCCTGGGTCCGGGCCGGAGTCCCAGAGCCGGAGCACGTGCCTCTGGAGCTCTGGCTGCCGTCCCGCGAGCAGGAGTTTGGGGGTCTAGGGGGCGAGCGGTGTCCTCAGGGGCCATGCAGGGCGGGCTAGGTGTGCAGGCACCGGGAGTCCTGTTTGCAGGGACCACAAGCCGGTCTAGGAGCCCCTCGAGCGTGGCCGAGGGGCTCTCCTTAGAAGGGATTCCTGGGGGGGAGGGTTGGCTACAGCGGGGGACCTTCATCCCAAGTGCAGGTCTGAGTCACCCCAAACTTTTCTCAGCCTGCTGCTCACCCTAGCCCGACAAGGAGGCACTTTACCACTAGCCTTTGGGAGGGCAGAGGTCCCCACTGAGTTGGAGTCATGGGGGCCTGCTGCTGGCGCTGGTCCCCCTGTTGTTGGTTCCAAGGTGGCCCTTTCCCCGTTTGTGTGTGATGGGGACACTCTGAGATGGCCTTGCACACATACGGCCCATGCTGACCCTTAACAGTCATCTCATCCCATAGCCTTCTGCTTCCTCTCTGGACTTGGAGACCCTCCCTGGGGTCACAGCATAAATGTGGATGGGTCTCTGCTGCTATCTCTCCCACTAGTAAAATTGGTCTCTGCTATGAGCGTGTGATGGAGTGGGAGACCACCCAGAAGCACCCATTACCACTGCCCCGCATGACCCATCTTACACCAACAGGACCCAGCCAGCCCAGGTCCACACACTGCAGGAGCCCTGGCTCTTCTGCCCTCCCAGGGAATTTCTGGCCTCACACCTTTGCTTCCTGGCTAATCCTGCCACAGGGCACAGCCTGGAGTGTTGGGGCCCTGTGAGGAGGGGCTGGTCCTCATTGAAGCTTCTGCCTTGCCAGTCCCAAAGGAAGAGGGCCAGAGCACTGGATCCTCCCTGCTTACTGGCCTGCCTTCAGGGGCAGAGACTAACTGCTCTGCTTCTGGCTCCTCTGGTGGCCCTCTTCCAGATGCTGGGCCTTGCTCTGCCCTGTGGACCATTTTTGCCTTCAGACCCCCTTCCTGTCCAACATGAGGCCCATAGTTCCTGCCGATTGGGATTCTTATTTCTAGTTCCCTCGTTCTGAAAGTTCTCCTTCACCTGTGAAAGGCTCCCATCATCCTGGTCCCCAGCTACCCCTTCCCACCCAGTTCACATTTCTTCCTTGCTGTGATTTCTGGCTCATGATGGCATGTCATATTCTGAAGAAATGAATGACTAGCAAGAGAGAGGAGACCTGGACTCCTGCCTCTGACTCAGATGGGGGGAAGTGGTGAGAATGAGGAAGGCGGGCTGCAGGGCGCTGGGTCCTTGGCCCAGGTGCTTATGCCAACTTTCCTATTCCTAAGGGCCCTACCCACTCCTGCCTGGCCCAGTAATCCCAGCAGAGAGCTCTAACCAGGAGCAGGGATAGGTCAGTATTCCTGTGTGCCGCCATGCGTGTTCTGGGCACCAGCTATATTGCCAGGAGTGCTTTTGCAGTGAGCTAGTCTCTAGAGCTAACCCTGAGGGTGTCCATGGCAGGCCAAGGGCTAGCACCTGTAAAAGGAACTTCGTCATTCCCTGCTTTCTGGATAGGGATCTCTAGTGCCACCCTGTGAATCCCAGCAGGGCCTTGGGATGAGACTCTGGGTGTTGGCTATTGGCTTCCTGCCTCAGTCACTGCTTGCCAGACTCTCAAGCCCCCAGATGAGAGGACACATAGTGGCTCTCTGAGCAGGCTTTGGTTCAGTCTGGTTTTGTTGTCTAGAGTTTGACCCTCTGGGAAGTCTGCCTTGTCCTAGGCAGTGCTGGTGGGGACCTAGCTTGGGGAATCTCCCCCTGCTCCCCTCTTTTCTCTTGGCACATGCACCAAAAACTACAAGATGCCTAATCAGGTTTAAATTCCAGAAAAACAGCCAAAACCCCTAGTGCAAGTATGTCCCAAATGTCAGCTGTTTGGGCATCCTATGTTCTTAACATGCTCTCTGGGGGCCTTGTCAGGGGAGGCTAGGCAGGATCAGGTATAGGTGAGGTTACAGAAGCCAGCAGACCACTTGGGTCAGGTGGTCAGGAGGGAAGGATCATGGACTGCTGCTTTCTCAAGAAGTGGACTTGTTAAATAGTTCCTGCAGGTCAGTGCCTGAGAGCCGGGACCTTCCTGAACCAGCCTGTGATGGGTGAGGGGTTTCTTACCTGTGCATCTATTATAAAACCAGGTGGCATCACTGACCAGATCAGCAATCACTCGAGTCTCCACCTCATGGCGGCTTGTATGTGGAGCCTTTTTCCTGTAGCTGAAGGGCTGCTGCCATTCCCCTGCAGTATTTTTCTTTTATTGCAAGAAATTAACTCCTGTACTCTTAAGTGGCTTTTGTTTCTATTTTACTGTGCTTGTGGAAGATGACAGGAAGCAGCAGCCTGCAGGCCACAGCCACATTACAGCTGGCCTTGTGTCCCGCTTTGGTATGGTGTTTCATGTGCCCAAAGCCAGCCTCTTGGTTTCCTACCTTAGGGTTTTCATTTAAATCATTCGTATTTAATCATGGTGTTAGGCATAGTTTTGTGCTTTGCTTCTATGTTTCTTGTTACTTGTTTTGGTTTTTTGAGACAGGGTTTCTCCCCTGACTGTCCTGGAACTCTGTAGTCCAGGCTGGCTGGCCTCAAACTCAAGAGTACCTCTGTCTCCAGAGTGCTGGAATCAAAGATGTGTGCCACCATCGCCTGGCCTGGTTATGTTTTCTTTGTGGGTTTTTTTTTTTTTTTTTTGGTTTTGTTTTGTTTTGTTTGAGTCAGGGTTTCTCTGTGTAGCTTTGGAGCCTGTCCTGACACTCGCTCTATAGACTAGGCTGGCCTCAAACTCACGGAGATCCTCCTGCCTCTGCCTCCCGAGTGCTGGGATTAAAGGCATGCGCCACCACCACAACCACCACCCAGCTGTTTGTTTTTAAATTGAATGTGCGATACTGGGGGATCAAACCTAAGGTCTTGTGAAACTAGACCACTGGACTATAGCTTCAGTTCCAGCAGTTTTTATTTTCAGGTGAAGGTTTTTACTAAGATGTTTCCATGGTTGAAAACTCCAGGCTTCAAGGGGATGCCTGTACTGTGAGCCTGTGCAATGTCCTAGTGTTTCTGGTCTTCCCTAGCACAGCGTTATTTTGAGGAGCCGTTTTGAAGCTTCCGGGTCCTGCCTGGCTCTTTTTCACAGCACATGTTTCAGGGAAGACCCCAGAAGTCTTGGCTCTTCCCCAAGTTTGCATCTGTAGTGGGAGTTGTAGAAGTGGGCTACGCCCAGGGGTAAGGTAGCAGCCATGTTAGCCAGACCAGCAGCCCTTAAACTCCTGGGCTTACCCTGCCCTCTTGCCCCAGCCTTCTATCTAAGTGCTAGGACTGTAAGTTCGAACTGTAATGTTAGGTCTGTACATTTGACAGATGTCACTATAGACCTTCAAACATTCCCATAATCCTACATGTTTCCCGGTATCCTTGGTTGGGGAGTCTCCGTTCTCTCTCAACTACTCCTGTGCCTTGTACCCCAGTGTCGCATAGATGGAACCATTCTTTGAGATGGCTTCTTCACCAGACACTCTGCATGTGGGAATTAGTATTATCTGAGATTGGCTCTCTCCGACTGAGTGGTGTCCTCCCCAGTGTGTCAGCTTGTATCCACCAATGCATTTCCAAGGTGATAAACAGTGAACATGGGTTCTCATTTCTCCTGCATAAAAATACACAGTTGTGCAGTTGTGGGTTGGATAGCTGACCTCTTGAGAATCTGGCAGGTGACGTTCCAAGGTGCTCTAAGCAAGAGTTCAGTTCAAACCCTCCTCCCCCAAAAGTTTAACCTTCCCTCTGCACGTGGGTGTCTTCTCTGCTTTTTGGCAGGTGTGCAGGATGCCCTTTACTGTTATTTTGCTTTTTTCTTTTTTCCTAGATAGGGTTTCTCTGTAGCTTTGGAGCCTGTCCTGGAACTAGCTCTGTAGGCCAGGCTGGCCTTAAACTCCTAGAGATCCGCCTGCCTCTGCCTCCCGAGCACTGGGATTAAAAGCGTGTGCCTAGCATCGTTCCTGTTTTAATTTGAACTCCCTAGTGGTAGGTGGCTCCCATCCCTGGCAGGTTTTTTTTTTTTTTTTTTTTTTGGTTTTTCGAGACAGGGTTTCTCTGTGGCTTTGGAGCCTGTCCTAGAACTAGCTCTGTAGACCAGGCTGGACTCAAACTCACAGAGATCCACCTGCCTCTGCCTCCCAAGTGCTGGGATTAAAGGCGTGCGCCACCATCGCCCGGCCTCCCTGGCAGTTTTGATTGTTTGGCTCTTTGAGATGGACTCTTGCTGTTAGCCCAGGTTGCCCGTGAACTGACGCTCATCATGCCTCTGCTGCATGGAATAAGGTATGGTTACCATGTTCAGCTGCCTGCATTTGATTTTCTTTTTTTCTTTTTTCTTTTCTTTTTTTTTTTTTTTTGGTTTTTCGAGACAGGGTTTCTCTGTGGCTTTGGAGCCTGTCCTGGAACTAGCTCTGTAGACCAGGCTGGCCCAAACTCACAGAGATACGCCTGCCTCTGCCTCCCGAGTGCTGGGATTAAAGGCGTGTGCCACCACCGCCCAGCTGATGTTCATTTTTTTTTTTTTGTTTGGTTATTTTTGTTTTGTTTTGTTTTGACATAGGCTCTATTGGCCAGGCTGGGCTTGGAGTCAGAGAGTCACGCACCTGCCTCTGCCTCCCCAGTACTGGATTAAAAGTGTGCACCTCTATGCCAGGCATTTCCCTGGTTTTAAAATGGGATTGTATGCTTACTGTTGTGAGCTGTGTGATGATTATTTATGTATTATTTTGTGGTGTGGAAGCTAACCAAGAGCCTGCTTATACTGGACAAGTGCTGTATCCTAGTCCCAAGAGTTGGTTTATATTTCGCATTTCAGACCCTTTTCAGAAGACTGAAGTTGTGTGTTCTGTGTATCTAGAATCCAAGATCATGAAGTAGTTACCCTTTTTTATTATAGAATCTTTAAACATTTGAATTTGACTTTAGTATCCTTCTCATTAGTTTCTGTGTGAGGGTTAAGATTTGCATGTAAGTGTCCAGTTCTCCCACAGGGTCATCTTGGCAGCCTGGTAAGAAGTGAGGCTGCTGCTGTTCTGTTGCTCACTGACCATCCATTAGTCTTTGCCAATGCGTGTCTAGATCACAAGCTTTCCTGCAGTGTAGGAAGTCGCTGATGACTCCTCCAACTCGGTTGTTTTACAGAATAGTACCCACTGTCCTGGTTTCTGGGTTTTCCCTTAAAAAGTGTACAGTTGGCTTGTTGTCCCCCCCCCCCCCAAGACAAGGTCTCTGAATGTTCTGGAATTCACTATAACTAGTGAATTAGTTAGAACAGGCTGGCCTCAACCTCCCAGAGATCCTCCTGCTTCTGCCTCATGAGCATTGGGATTGAAGATGTGCACCACTACACCTGATTCTTGTTTTTTGTTTGTTTTGTTTTGTTTTTCAAGACAGGATTTCTCTGTGTAGCCCTGGCTGTCCTGGAACTCGCTCTGTAGAGCAGGCTGACCTCTAACTCACAGAGATTTGCCTACCTCTGGAGTACTAGGATTAAAGGCCTGTACCATCACTACCTGGCATCTTTTTTTTTTTAATTTTAATTTTTACATTTATTTACACACAAGTGTGCGTGCGCGCTCGAGTGTGTGTTGAGAGGAATATCCACATAACACACATGTGGACAATTTAGGGAGTTTCTTCTTTCTTTCGACCATGTGGGTTCTGGGGTATTGAACTCAGGTTGTCAGTTTGGCTGCAAGTGCTCTTAGTTGCTGGCCCTAGCTTGTTGTTCTCTACCAAGCAAACAAGTTGGTGAGATTCAGATGACCGTGGCTCATGGCAGGGCCTCTTGGAGACTGGCAAACTACATTGGCAAACTACCCTGCCTAGATCTGTGTGACTCATGAGCTAAGAATGGCATTTACATTTTTATGTGGTTGAGAAAAAAAGTCACAAGAATACTTCATGACATGAGAAGATTATATGAAATTTAAATTACTTTGCCCATAAATAAAGTTTTATTGGAACATGGCTACCATAAAGCTAATGTATGTATGTTCTGTGGCAGATTCTGAGTTACAACCAGTAAACTTTTCCTCCTTAGGCACAGTAAAGCACTGTGTCTCTGCCATCAAGCATGGTGGTATTGGGCTCTTAGAACAGCAGCCATACAGGTCTGTATGGATCACTGGCTGCTTATGTTGTGACTAAATAGAGCTCTGATGCCATCTTCCTGAAGACAACACAGACCTTGTAGCTAAGGGCTCCACCCCTCCAGACCCTTGTACTCACAGGCCAGTTGTGCACCCCTGGTTGTGGCCTGTGGTCCTGGCTGAGCAGCTTTGGGTCAGGGCTCCCACTATACTGTTCAGGTTCATTTAATTGGCTGGAGCAGCTTACAGTGCGCAATCACAGTGTTTGTTGGCTCATTACAAAGGACACAAGGAAGCATACAGATGAAGAGCCACAGTCTGAACCCTCTGATCCTGCCTGGTCTTTCTGTGGTTAGCTCTGTACTGGGCAGTGGAGAACCTCTGGTATAACCTTCCCATGGTGTCCTGTGATGTGCTGAGCAGTGGAGAACCTCCGGTATAACCTTCCCACAGTGCTGTGATGTGCTGGGCAGTTTGGAAAGCTTCCGGTGTAACCAGCCCACCGTGTCCTGTCCAGTATGACAATCTCCCGGTGTTCTGTGTTAGCCAACTTTTTATTGTCATAGTTTGAGACTACCACTTTACAAGGAAGAAAGGTTTATCTTGGTTTACAGTTTCTGAGGTTTCAGTCTCTGTCTTTTGTCCTTGCCCATTAGGCCTGTGACAGAATAGAGTATTTGGGTAGAAATGCAAGATGGTACAAAACTGAGCATCTCCTGGTGACATGGAACGTTACAAGAAAACAAAACAGGGAAGGAACCCAGGCCCTCCCTTCCCTCCAGGGGCTTGCCTGCTGTGGCCTGAAGATCTGCTCTGTTCTACTCCAACATTGCTAAGCTGGGGACCAGGTTCTCTGGGTGTGGTCCTTTGGAGACACTCCACATCTTGTAGTAGCACATGAAAAGGACGCTCTTATCTCTCTGAAGGTCCCAGGGTTTTTAGGAGCCATGTGCCAGGAAGTGGGGCTGGAGACAAATACGTATTTCCTTTGTTAACAGTAGCAGTAGCTTTTATGTGTGCTCCACATGACTGTAGGTCCCATAGACACCGTCTTCAGCCACATGTGTGCTGTGGATACGCTTGTGTGAATTGGGAACCTAGTGGTGGTTTTAAGGCAGTGCTAAATGTGCCATCACCTCTACTCAATATCCAGCTGGTACCATGTGGGAGGAGTGAAGTGTGTGTTGGTGTTACAGTGGCTTCAGCTTGAGGAAGCAGAATGGTCAGTACAGTTAGAAAATTTAAAGGGAGACTCTCACACCAAGTCAGCCTCCTCAGAAAATCAGGATCCGGCAGGTGGTGGCAGCTCAGCCTTTAATCCCAGCACTTGGGAGGCAGAGGCAGGCAGACGGATCTCTGAGTGATCCGAAAGACGTGAATGGAGAAGCTGAGCACTTGAACTAGCCGTAGAGCTTCCAGAGCAGGGTCTGAAGGAAATGGGCTTGCAATGAGCTCGGTGTGTGTTTGTGGTGGTGGTAGTGGGGCGGTCAGTGTATATAGCTTTAGTGAGCTCCTTCGTCCTTGGCCAGCTAAGGATGTGTAAACCTGTGGAACAGTCTGTGAGCTGGGAGAAGTTGGGAAAGTACTGATGGTGCAGACGGGAGAGGAATCGCTGAGATGTATGACAGGCAGGATGCATGGAACAAAAACTGGCGGGACTAGATAAATGAAGAAACTTGGTTTAAAAAAAAAAAAAAAAGAAACAAAAAACCAAGAGCCAGAAAGGCAACCACTCTTTATTGAGCCAGTGCCACAGATAGCATGCTTCTGACGGCAAAGGCTTGGTGGGCCACGGTCCTGCGGACATTGTCAGAAGCAGAAGGTTAAGATTGTGATCTGACTCAATGCACAGCTCAGCATGGTAGCTGCCAGTACTTAAACTTGGACCAGAGTGGAAGATTCCCAAAACAAGACAGTCCACTTTTAACGACCATTATTAATGCAATGAATGACTTTCAGAATTAGTTTTTGCTGCATGTCTGGTAATGCTATTAATTTATTGTAAAGTACACCACTCGGCTGCGAAGCACTTATTGGAGGAGCTTATCTGTACTAAGTTCACTCTTTCTAGGGGGAAATAAAATGGGAAGGTCTGGTCAGGACTATTTCCTAGCTCATGTTGCCACTCTGGCGGGAGCCCGTGTCTGTGCTGGGAGTCCTCACCTCGGCAGCATTATGATCCTCGCTATGCAGAGCAGGCTACTCCCCAAGACTGCTGGCAGGACCAGTACTTCCTAGAAAGGCTCATGAGATGGCAGCTCTCTTGAACAGTTACTTTCTCTGTACCAGCAGAGGCCTTAGCTGGGTCTCAGAAGAGGAGGTGTGCAGGCCAGTATGTGGTTACCAATGACTGGAGACACACATGGAGATGGGCCTTGGAACTAGGACTGTTACGGCAGGTTGGTCATATGTTCGTCTTCATCACTCAGTCTCTGCCCCCTAAAGGGGGGACTGTTTGGCATGGCCAGGGTCTGGGAAGGAGACATTCCAGGGCTGTGGACAGCCTGGGAGAACAGGCCCCTAAAAAGAACATGGTGAACTCCACAGCAAGTGCATCTGTTCAGATCAGTATCTGCATACAGAGCCCATGTTTGCAACCCTGTTGAGAGACTGTTTCCAAAGTTACAAGGTCTGAGCCTTGGCAGCATTGCCGTGAGCATGAGTAGCACAATAACCCCGAGCTGTTGTCACCCTCAAACCACTTGTTTTCTCGTTAATTGGTCTGTAATTTCATCAGTTAAACGTTTGGAAGTTTGGTTGTACCTACTGTGTATTGCACTCAGTTCAGACCTAACCTCCATGCCTAGATTCTACTGTCGGGACCTCTGCAGATGTGTGCCAGTCTCTGTTGTAGTTCAAGGACACATTTTACAGTACCTACCGTTCAATTATACGCCCATGTGTTGGGTATGTGCATAAGTGCAAGTACCTGTGGAGACCAGAAGAGGGCATCGGCTCCCTGAGCTGGAATTACATGCATTTGTCAATCACTCCATGTGGATGTTGAACTTGACATACTAACCACCGAGCCATCTCTCCAGTCCACATACTGTTTGTAGTTTTATCATCCAGACCTTTTCATGGTGTGTGTGTGTGTAACTGGATATCAAACACTTTAATTTTTTTCTTGTCTAAGTTCACATTGATTTTTGTTTTTAGTAGAGTCTTCTTTATTTTGTTAGTAATGTATAGTGCGCACTTCGCATACTTCCTTCTTGTTGGACAGGCACCTCTGAGGTTTGGAAAAGGTGTGTAGTTCAGCTACTGCTGCCACAGACGTAGCACGTGAACCTGTCTGTGAGCAAGCCATGTCATGGCACCACCCATCCCCATAGCAGGGCCCGGCCCTAGTTCTTGGATGTGTGTGCTTGTGCTACCTCAGTACCTGCCTCTCGTGTCATCCCAGGGTGCTCTGCTTGTTTGCCTCTTCTCTACTTGGGAAATATTTTATTTTATTCCAGTTTTTGGCCAAGTATAAATAATTTTGTGTTAGGGGCTTAATTTGCTATAATTTGTAATCATGAAAGTTTAGATTATGGATGCCTTTTTTCCTTTTTTAAAAAAAGTTTTTGAGATAGGATTTTTCCATATAGCTCTGGCTGTCTGAAACTTGCTCTGTAGACCAGGCTAGCCTCAAACTCACAGAGGTCCACCTGCGTCTGCCTTCCGAGTACTGGGATTAAAGGTGTGCGCCACCACCTCCTGGCTAAAAGTGTATTTCTGCATTGACTGGGAATCAAACCCGAGGCTCCTGTGTGGTGGGCAAGAATTCTACCACCAGACCATCAATGCTTTAAAAAACAAACAAAAAACTAGTTTTATTAAGAAATTATCCACAATGATGAAGTTCATCAGGGTGTTTTCACAAGGTGGGCCTCAGGAGGATCCAAAATCTAAGCCCAGAGACTTTCTCCAATCCTGTACTCTTTCCTTCTCTCGGTCCTTGCTTTTCCCTGGAGACCCTTCATCCTGGTGTGAATGTCTGCATACTAGCTGCTGGAGTTCTAAGGATGTGGCTTACCACTGGCAGGTGGCACAGGCTCAGGAAGCAATATGGTGACAGGCCTGCGAGTGTGTGCCTGCTTGGGAGCAGGGAACTGCAGTTGCTAACTCTTGCCATTTCAACAGGAGTAACCTTCTAGTCAGTTCAGCTAAGGAGGGGGTTCCGCTGGCCTGGCAGTATAACAATCCAGCATGTTGTCTGCACTGGGATTCTTGGAGCATTGTGGTAGTGGAGTCATCTAAGCTGTCTGGGCTGACTCTGCCAGCTTTCGAAGTCTTTGTGTCTATCTTTGAGCCGGGCCTTTGGTGGTGAAAGGTAGACACACTGTTCTTGCCTGCAGCAGCTACTTGGAAAGATGTCCAGTAGTTTTGAGCAGGGGTTGGGCTTTCTGGAGAAAGCTGTAGTCAGGCCTCACAGGCTTCCCACTAAGGCCTGTGCTCCTGAAGGATGTTTGAGGGCTGCAGACTCCTCCCAGGACAGCCCTTCTCTAACCCATCGACAGCTGTGATGTGGCCCAGCCTGTTCACTGCTCTGATGGTGTAGGACTTTGCTTCCTCCAACCCCAGCCTTCCAACCCCTAACAGTGTGGGGCTAGGGCTTAGAGGGTCTCCGTGGGTCCTAAGAATGGTGGGAATGACTAAGAGACTTGGTGCTATGAGCGATGACCTCTCTGTTTGCAGACTATGTCTACTTTGAGAACTCCTCCAGCAACCCATACCTGATCCGCAGGATTGAAGAACTCAATAAGGTAAGAGCTCAACACAGTAATGCTACTGCCCGACCCTGGTAGGGAGAAGTGGAGCCTTCCCTGATGTGGGTGGTCAGGGTTTTGCTGCCTAAATTTTGATGTCCCTTCAGGAGAGGCTGTGAGTGAGTCCTATGGCTCTTTGGGGGCTGATTTTTTTTTTTTTTTTTTTTTTTTTTAGTTTTATGTGTATGGGTGTTTTGTCTACATGTATATCTGTGCCTGAGGAGGCCAGAAGAGGGTTTTGGATCTCCTAGAATTAGATGGAGTTATAGATGATTGTGAGCTGCCATGTTGTTACTGGGATCCAAACCTGAATCCTCCGGAAGAGCAGCCAGTTCTCTTAACCACTGTGCCATTTCTCTAGCCCATACCTAGGCTTCTTGAAGACAAGCTCAGGTGTTGCTAGTTCCCCTACCCCATCTCTCAGCACATACCAGTCTGTCTGTAGCAGGTGCCCTTGTGGGCTTGAGCACGCCCAGAACTCAGAGGATGGTGGATGATTCTGGAGACCAGTCACAGACCAAGGGCAGTGGCCTTCGTGCTCTTGGTTCCACCTATACACACACGCACTCCCTTCTCTTCCTCCTCCCATTTCTGTTAGCCTAGGTGGCTTTCTGGCCACAGGACTACTTTGAACATTACAGAGTTGTCTGCTCTGTCCATTACCATCTTGAGGGTGCATATCGTATTTATTTACTGGGGGTCCTTTGGTGTCTTACCCCAGTTGCTTCTTCTACCATGGTTTGTGTTTGCTGGGATGTTGTGAATCCTTGGCAGATACTTAATCCTTGGTCTGAGGACATGATTGTTTCATTACTGAAACCCTGGGATATCCACAGACAACCTAGGGTGGAGGCTACGTGTGTGGAAAATGAACAAGTTGACATATGATTAGAGACTTTTTTCCCTAGGGTGCTGGTAGATAGGCATGTTCCTGCTCTGCCTCCTTCAATGCAAGGCAAAGCAGAGGACATGACAGATTTCCCAGAACCATGTCCCTGAAAACATACTCTTTTCTGCCAGACTGGGTGGCCCTGAGGCCTCCATAGCCTTTTTGTTATTGTTGTTGTTTGTTTGTTTTTTGAGGCAAGGTTTCTCAGTAGCCATGAAGTCCATCCTGGAATTTGCTCTGTAGACCAGGCTCTGCCTCTGCCTCCTGAGTGCTGGAATTAAATGTGTGTGCTACCACTGCCCAGCTCTGTAGCCTTCCTGAATACCACAAACCAATTGCTTTCCTAGACTTCAGTCTTGCTAGAATAGTGGTGTGGGATTCTTGGGATCAAATGGGACAGGGAGGGCAAGGTTGGATGCTGTCTCATAGGTGGCCTTGTTGAGCCTGACTTGGCTCTGCAGGTGGCTCTTGATGGAAGCCTAGGTGTAGCCCCAGCTTCTAGGGTTGGGCTGCCAGCTCCTTGGGACCCATGTTGCTCATACTGTGTGGTATAAGGCCTTATGCTGTGTGTTTGTGTGCGCATATGTGCACCTGGGGAGATGTTGGGAAGATGAATTGGTCAGAGCATATGGGCTGCTTCTGGAGACCTGAGGCCTGCCATGGCATAGGTGAGCACTAGTGTTTCCTCAGTTGTACTTTACAGGGATCAGAGTCCAGACAGGTACCCTATGTTTGGCCCTGGTTACAGTTGGCAATAGGCAGGGCCGTAGGTTGGGTGGCTGGAGCTCTCAGTTTGGACCAACAGGCTCTCATTTACTCATTTCAGTTGCACAGGCTTGAACATGAGCACACAGGTTGTAGAGGAGTAACCCAGCTGCAGTGAGTGAGCCAAGTCTGTGGCTGTTTGTGTCCCCTATATCCTGCAGTGAGCAGCAGCTGAAGGGTATCCCTTGGCTCAGCATGTATGTAGCTGTGTCAACCCCAAAATTTCAAGTGGGATTCTGGCATAAGTCTCCCCTAACTCAAAGCCAAGTGCAGAGAACAAGTCATATAGTAGGGAGTTATGAGCTTGGCTGGCAGGCTCAGATTCCCAGTTGTAGACCAGCATTGCTGTCTCTCAGCATCACAAGGATGGGGCTTCTGCCGGGCGGTAGTAGCACATGCCTTTAATCCCAGCACTTGGGAGGCAGAGGCAGGTGGATCTCTATGAGTTCGAGTTGAGGCCAGCCTGGTCTACAAGAGCTAGTTCCAGGACAGGCTCCAAAGCCACAGAGAAACCCTGTCTCGGGAAGAAAAAAAAAAAAAAGAAGGATTGGCCTCCTATCTGGGCTTCTGTTTTGGCCTTGGCCTTGCATCTTTATGGTATGGTATGAACCTCTATGGTAGACCATACATATACATACCTTTGGTTTCCATAGTCTGTGAGAGGTACTCTAGGTCTTACCCCTCAACACATGAAGTTAACAAGGCAGTATGACTTGCCTGATATCCCTGGCTGCCATCCACAGCTAGCATGCTCAACACATGTGCAATTGCTTCAGGACCCTGTTACAGAGGAAAGGCAAGTAGTACCTTTAATGATAAGAAACTCCTGGCCTCCAGAGGCTGTGCAGCATTAGTGCATACATGAACATGGAGCTAAGTGGAAAAGGAACTGCTAGTGTAGGGGACAGTCCAGGACCTCAGGAAGGAGGAGAAAGTACCAAGTATGGGCAGGTGCTGTGATCAGGGACAAAGTGAGAGAAGCTCCCAAAATGAGCACAAACTTCTAGAAGTGAAAACAGAAAAGGAAGATTGGTGACAATTGAGGATACTTTCTAGGAAGTAGAACAAGAATAGTGACACAAATCTCAAAGTCCAACACCTATGTGGAAAGAATTAAGGAAACGAGTCGCCCAACGCGTGAGCTAAGGAATAAGGACCGAACGGAGGGTCTTCTTGGGTGTGTCTTGTCATTCAGAACATGAGAGAGAGAGTCATTTAGAGGCCTTGGGTGGTGGATGTACATGCCTTTAATCTCAGGACTTTGGAGACAGGGGCAGTGGAACTCTGAATTTGAAACCAGCCTGGTCTACATAGTAAGTTCAAGTCAAATTAGGGCTATATAGTGAGACTGTGTCACAAATAAAAACCCCAACCAAAAAAAAAAAAAAAAACAAAAAAAAAACACCAAACTCTAAATTTAGAGAGAAAGCAGATTGCATGAGCACACAGCTGCACTTTGCATTCTCCATGTCCATGCAGAAGGAAAGTCATACTAACCCCGTGTCCAGGCCGTCATCCTGGGTGTGCTAAGAGTTATCCCAGCTTAAGTCACCCATGAAGATGATGTGGGAGTGTCTCCAATGATCAGAGCTGGACATTTGTTCCTAGACCCCACTTTTAAGCTGTTGAGGGGATTCCATGATAGACAGTTGAGTGGGAAGCTAAATGTAAATGAACGTGGATTTGAGGAATGGAGAGTAAGGAGCAATGTCACAGTATTAGCTCAGCCATCTTTCTGTGGTTGTATGCCATCAGAGTGTGTGATGGTGGGTTAGTATTCTCAACTTGACAGAATCTAGAATCACATGCAAGGCCGCCCTCTGGGCACACCTTGGGCATCTTACCTTGATTATGTTCACTGAGGTGGGAGGACCCACCCACTTCTGGGAGCGCCATTCGCTGGCTGGGATCCAGGACTGTGTAAGCAGAGAAAGCAGCAGCAGGCACTCATCACTGCTTCCTGGCATGTGATATATCATATATATCCATATCACATGGATGCCATGTGACTAGCTGTTGCAAGCTCGTTCCTGAGGCTGCTGTCATGGAGGACTGTAATATGGAACTATGAGCCAGGCTAAGTTCTTTTCTCCCTTAAGGTACTCTAGCAAAGCAACAGCTTAGCGACAGAAAAAGAATAAAGTCAGGGTATGAACGTGGAACAGCATTAAAATATCGAATTGGGAGATGTATAATAGTATTGGGCTGGATCCAAAGTGAGCTCTGGCCTATAGTAACTGTCAGAACCTGTGGAAGTCAGCCCAAGTGGCTATCTTGGGCTGCGGCTGTTCTCACTGCAGGACTCACTGTTGAGTGTTGATGCTTCAGACTATGAGCTGCTTCACCACGGTGAGGTTTGTCAGATACAAGAGCCAACCAGGGAGACCCCAGTGGCCGTAGAAGATTGACCTGAGCACAGGAGGGATAGAGTTCTCTTGGATGATGGCTCTAGATAGAGCAGGTGACCACCGACCATGCCAATATAAGTAAGTGAACAGGGTGGATAAACAGGAGTGAGGAGACAGACACCTTGTGTAGAGCATAGTAATGTATACATCTCCACTAGCCAGGGTTATAACCTCGCAACATAGCACCTTTATTATTAATATTAGTTTTTAGACGTGGTCTCACTGTATAGTCCTGACTTGCCTGGAATTCACCAGGCTGATTTTCAACACACAGAAGACTGCCTGCCCTTGCCTCTCAAGTGCTGAGATTACAGACGTGCCCTGCATTATTTAGCATCTGTGTGAGCCCTGGGCTAGTTATATAGTATTCTCTGTTAAGGCTACCATGCGGAGTGTTACAGCAGGCCCAGGTGGAGGCACACAGTTGACTCAAGGCCTCACCTTACTGGTTCCTGTTGGTCATGTGGGTCCAAGTGGTAGACTGAGTCTCTGCTGCTAGCAGCGCTGTGACAGTGTTGAAGCCTGACCTAGAACGGAAGGAGGGTGACTGCAGTCTGTAGCAGGGCTGTCCTTAGGATTTCTGGTAAACCAGGCAAGGCCGCCACTGTCTTGGTGGAGCCCCTGACTGGCAATGTAGACTCTCATAAGCCCAGGTCACTGGGTGGGGCAATCATTCTATGTGTCTAGTGTCCATTCCCGTTTGGTCACATTTACCTGACTTTGGGTGTCCTCAGCTCACTCCTTGGGGCCCCACACCTGGACTTGGGTATTGGAGATCTGTCATTTTCTTCTGAACGTTTCTGTTTGGGAGACTTGGTCTTGTCTTGAGGTCCCTTTTGGAGTCTGCATTGCTTAGCTATCTCTGACTTGCTGTTACAGACAGCCAACGGGAATGTGGAGGCCAAGGTGGTGTGTTTCTACAGAAGGCGAGACATATCCAGCAGCCTCATCGCCCTGGCCGACAAGCATGCAAGTGAGTCTCAGCCTTTCCCCTGGGTTGATATGTCTGTCCCCTTCAGTGCCTACTCTTGGGTCCTGGCCTCACTGAGGCCGTTGTGCTGGCCTGCTCTTTGCTGTCCTGTCGGTAGCTGGATTCTGGTGACACCTTTATTGCCCTGTGTTAGTGCATCATCCTCTCAGATCCTGCTTACCATGGACGAGGGTGCAACATTCCTCTTCGTGCTTCTTGCCCCATGCACATAGTCATGGACCAGTGTGGGATGTTGGTATCCCTGGCACCTGGCTCAGACCCGTGGGACAGATGATAAGGAAGGTACTGGGTGTAGTGACTGTCTGGCCCTTGAGATAGCCTATTTTCCTTTTATTTTTCCTTTCACTGGAAGATGACTATGTTTTCAGTAATATTTTCAGAATCAAAGACCTTCCTCCTTGCTCAAGGGAACTCAAGCCCAAATCTAATAAGCATGGTCCAAGGGTGCTTTTCCTCCCTGCTGGGACCTTGGCCTGGTCCTCATGCTTAGGGTCTGACATCTCACTGAAACAGACCCACATAGACCGCTGATGTTTTGTGCTTGGGAATCCTGACTGGAGCAGGTCTGTGTGAATGTTGGACAACTGCTGAGCCCTTCATCCAGGGCTTCTGCCTGAGCCTGGGAACTGTAAGGCTGTGGTTACTGTGAGTGCTGTCTCCAAGCAGGGGAGGAGCTGAGTTGCCTGGGCTGTCCACCCAGGAGGGTACTTTTCCATCAGTAGTTCAATAGGTATTATTCCTGACTCTTGGTTGCTGGGTAAAGGGCTCAAGCCCACTTGTAGCACTTGTGTTCACGCACACGCGCACACACACACACCTGTGCCCATACTCCATTATCCTCACTCCTAACTGGTGGGAGTAGGGTTGAAGGAACCAGAATATCCTTGTGGTGACAGCCAGTCAGATGGGAACCCTGGAAACCTACCCCAAGCAGGAGTGTTTGAGAGACAGGGTATCTAGCACTAGCTGTCCTCCCCAGCTCTGGGACTATGTTAGGGAGGAGCAAGGAGGAGCTAGAGCTGACTTTAGAGCAGGGTTAGCTATGCAGTTCTTGTCATCCTGTAGGCATCCCTGAGGGACATGATAGCACAGCATTATGGCCCTTTGTTTTTGCTTCTCAAATAAAAATGCAGCTCTCATCTTGGACCATCTCTGGAGCCCTTTTGGATACAAAGTCAGGCTCCCTTGACCTCTGACCTCAAAGCCTATGCTCTGGCCTATAGGTGCATATGCTTCATGCTGTGTAAATGTTAGACATGATTGTAGCCTGCAGATGTGGGTTTCAAGTCTGCAGTAAAGTTGGAGTCATCTTGTGTCCACCACAGGAGAGGGGAATGGTCTGCTAGAAGGAGTGACCTACTTTAAGGACCACTGCAGTCAGAACTTCTGCTGTCTAGATGCCCTGAGGTGCTGCTGTCTCTCTGAAGGAGGGTGTATGGTGTGAAGACTCAGAGTCTCAGGAGGTTTACCTCAGTGTGGAGGGCCTTACAGAATGAGGGAGTCTACAGAGCCTCCACACTGTGCTCCCAGAAAAGCTGCATGGGGCATCTCTGGCCAGGCCTCCTCTGAGCTTCATCAAGCCAAGGAGGCAGGCATCAAGGGTACTAGGGTCTGCTGGCTGACTTCTTGGCCTGTCCTGTGAATGCCAAGTGCCCCATTCCCTGGGACTGCCTCCTGATTACATAGAGCCTCCTGTAGCCAGGGCCCACACAGCTGGTTCTACAGTGTGTGGGGGTTATTACACAGGAGACCCAGAGAGTGACCTGCCTTGTGGTCCAGGAGCCTCTGGCTTCCTAGTTGGTACCCTACCAGGCTATCTAGCCCAAGCACTGCCCTCAGATGGGAAAACAGACCCTGTAGCTTGTGGTGCATCCATAGGAGGAACCCCTTCCAGATGTCCACAGAGGGAAGTGTGGCCTGGCGTCTACCCAGTACCCTCCAGAGCAAAGTTAGGGCTTAGGAGAGAGACTGGAGGTAGCATGGGAGCCCAGAGCTGGTGCTTCTGGGCGGGGGAGGAAGGTGCTTAGAATATGGGTTGGGACCGCCTTATCTGCCTTCAGATGTCCTTTGAAAGATCTCTAAGAGAGCTGGAGCCAGAGGCTGTGCATGGTAGCTGTGATGGGGTCTGGTTCTGCTCCAGGACTAGAAGAGATAAGGGTGCCTGTCAGGTCTGTGGGGGACTGTGCCTGGAACCTGGCGTTGATGCAGCCCACAGGCCCTACAGTGAGGGTATGGCTGTGATCCCTGTGTACTATATAATGCACAGTGGGTGTGCACAAAAGCCAACCTATGTAACTATGACATCTCAGTTTCTAGATGATGTGTGTGCATAGCTCCTGTCTTCTGGGCAGGAGCTGCTCTGAACAGACCTGCCTGCCTTGTTTGGTAGGAAAATAGCTCAATGGAGATGCCCCAGGCTCCTTGGGGCCCAGTCATACTGAGAACAAATCTCCCAGCCCTGGCCTCCATCTAAAGTGCCTAAAGCTAGGGATTCCCCTCCCAAAGTGCCAGAATACCCTGCAGTCACCACATGGGGGCAACAGAGAGCAGCCATATCTGGCAGGCTTTTGGAGCTGTGGGTGTTGGCAGGACTCTCCCCCTGCTGGACACACTAGGCATGCCTGGCTTTCATTGTGCACACTATTCCATACTCCCTAATTTGGGGATCTGGGATAGATAAAGGAGTATTTTGTTGATACAGGGTAGTGGACAATAGCCAAACCACCTGATGTTTGGTATAGCCTGGGCTTTTCCCAGTAGTCACTCCACCTGCTGTCCTGTGGTTTTCTTGTCCTTCTCTGGGCAATCTTGTCTGGAAGCCTCTGGCTCCTGTACTTGCCATTAGGTAGGAGCTAGGACCTGATTGGTGGAATGTGTGTGAGCGTTCTTGTTGGGGCAGGCAAGAGTTACGCTCATAAAAGGTCTTAGGCAGTAGTTGGAAGAGGAATGGGTCTTGGGTGGGTGGGTGGCCTGAATGTTGGAGCAGTCAGGAGACACAGGTAGTCGTTGGCTGGGTGGTATTTGTCCTCTATTGGGAGGCCTGTGGCCCCCATGTCTCCTCGGTCCGGGCCCTGGGCAGGGAGCAAGCGCTGGCACTGGCCCTAACCTGCCATCTGGGCGCTGTCTGTCTGTTATGTAGCCCTGTCAGTCTGCTATAGAGCCGGACCGGGGGCGGACACCGGCGAGGAAGGTAAGAGCCGACCTTTGCAAGGAGGGTGTCCTCGCGTCTGTCCCTGGGCTGGGGCGGGCATCGCACAAGTGGATATATCCTGGATGGGCTGCCTGCATGCCCATCCCTGTATGCCCTGCCAGCCGGCTGAGGGCTGGGGTTCCCTGTGTTCAGTCTGTAGCCCGGTCTTGGCTATAGCCCAGGCCTCAAGGGGTTGTCCTGCTAGTGCAGAAAATCTACTGTGTTTTGTGCAGGGCCGTCTGGCTCAGGCTGGTAGATGAAACCTCCTGTCCTGAAGATGTAGTGTGCCCATGTTTTTCCTGCCTCTCTCTGCCTGCTGCTTCTGAGGCCAGTTTGAACACTGTCCTCCTCCTCCTCCTATCCTGATGCTGAGCCCTATATTCCAGGGTTCCAGGGTATCTGTGGGAACCTGCCCAGAGCTCCTGAGCCACCTTGAAATGGGCAGGAGATATGCTAGGCAGGAAAGTGGCCCTCCTGTGCTTGGTGCCCTGTACTAGGGAGAGCTAGCTTGGGGAGTCAGGGCTCTCAGCTGCCATCTTCAGGGATGACTGAAAGGATCTCTTTGTCCTCTAGGGGAAGTGGAGGAAGAGGTAGAGAACCCAGAGATGGTGGACCTGCCTGAGAAACTTAAGCATCAGCTGCGGCATCGGGAACTGTTCCTCTCTCGGCAGTTGGAGTCACTGCCTGCCACCCATATCAGGTAGTTCTTGGGGCCCCTACCTGGTGTTCTGCTGCCTGCCCTTCTTCCTCTTACCCGTTCTTCTCTTCCAGGGGCAAATGCAGTGTTACCCTGCTCAATGAGACTGAATCACTCAAGTCCTACCTGGAGCGTGAGGTAAGACCCATCCTACTGTCTTCTGGCCTGGCACCATGATGCCTGCCTTTTTAATGGTACCACAGCTCCTTCCCTATCCACAGCACCCTGTGAGCAGGATTCAGAGAAGTGCATCTGGATCCTATTGGTCTTTTCAGGTGTTCATAGGCATTCCTTCAGGATGACTCCTGTGTGGAGGTCTCAACTCTGGAGGAGTAAATGGTTAGAACTGGTGAGCACTTCTGCCTTCCTAGCCAAGGTTCCAGGGTCAAGAGTCACCTTTTCTCCTACCTGGGTGCTTGTTAAAAAAACAAACAAAAAAAACCTTTGTGGGTATCACATGGGAAACAGAAGACTACACAGGACATCTCTGTCCAGTCTAAGTGACCCCAGGGCTGCTGGCCTTTGTGGGAATTGCTGCCTTTGGGGCAAGAAGTTCTTAATGTAGGGTCACTCTGCACATAGTTGGGCATTACTCATTAGATCCCCCTCCCCTGCCCTACACACACACCAGAGAAACTAGTGTCTCTGGAGAAGCAAAGTCCCTGAGTTATAGGAAGGTCAGGTTTCTGAGGCTAGATGGCTGGCATGTCAGTTACTCAGAGGGTATGGCCTGTGAAAGGGACACTCATAGTCAGGTAAGAAGCAGGTGTGTCCCGTTTCACAACACCGCCACTGTCACACCATCATTACCTCCCCCACCACCATCACCTCCACCACCTTGACCACCTCCACCATCACCTCCTCCATCATTATCACCTCCATCTCCACCTCCACCATCACCTCCGCCTCCACCACCTCCGCCTCCACCACCTCCGCCTCCACCACCTCCTCCACCTCCACCACCACCTCCACCACCACCACCACCAT
>NW_026068268.1:357870-383897 GCF_014885135.2 Alexandromys fortis
CCACCACCACCACCACCACCACCACCACCACCACCTCTTCCACCACCACCACCATATCCTCCCTGGGACCCAGCCTCCCAGCCTCTAGGGTTCTACTACTTCAGTTTGAGCCTTGTGGCCTGAGGCTCCCATGTACAGCCAGCTCAGGCTGGCCTAGATAGGGCCCCATTACCATATGCCTTCAGGGAATGCCATTGAAGTTTGAAAGTACCAGAATGGCAGAATATGGCCTGAGCTCAGCTCACACCCTTACACAGGGCTTGACTAAATGCAGTGCTCACTGTGAACCTACTCTGTAGGGATGCTACCCCATGTTCTCAGCCATAGCCCCATTCCTGCTATGCAGAGCCCAGAAATAGTTTGACATGGTGGTTCAGCTATTGCTACATGAGCCCCTGCAGGGCCACTAGTCTGAGCAGCCATGGACGTGTTCTGGTGAGACTTCTTGAATTCCTCCAGGACTAGTAATCTGAGCAGCCATGAGATGTGCACCAACAGTCCTCCAGGCAGGCAGGGCCTACGGAAGAGGCTGTGGAGGATTATCGGCTGCACAGGAGTCTAGGGAAGAGGCTGTGGTTGCTGCTGGGAATGTTTCTCCTGGGCAGAGAGGACTTTGGAAAGACCCCTGCTGGCAGCTGTGGAGAAGGGTGACTGCAGGATGGGAAGAGTCACAAGCATTTGTGAGCCAAAGACCAGTGGTAATATGGCTCACACAGTAGCAGTCCCAGTAGTAGGGTGGCACACAGACAGCCTAGGCAGGGTTCCAGGTGGTAAAGCTCATGTGTTCTTTGATACTGTTTTCCATTTAGATGTTTAGGAAACATGCAATACCTGAGTGATGAGAGGAGCAGGTTCCTGCTGCTTCTGGCTGGGTACCTCACTTCTGTGTGTGTCTGAAACCAGCCCCCCACCCCCACCCATACCTGTGGCTTACCAGGCATAACTACCAGTAGTCTCTGAGAATCATACTTTGCCTAGGCCTCAGCCCTCACAGGCAAAGTCTCAAGAAACGGACTCTGCTGGACAGTGGTGGTGCACACCTTTAATTCCAGCACTTGGAAGGCAGAGAGGCAGGTGAATCTCCGTGAGTTCGAGGCCAGCCTGGTCTACAGAGTAAGTTCCCTGTCTCAGAAAACCAAAAAAAGAAACAGGGATCCACCAAAAAGAGCAGCCCCTACCACAGAGAAGAGCCAATGAAAGGGATGCCTAGTATGGTCAGACCACCCAGACTTTCCTACTAGTGAGACTTAGCATGAAACAGGCTATGCTTTTTGTAATTCAGAGAAGTGGTATAGGGTCTGAACAGTGACAGGTCTGGGAGAGCAACACTGTCCACTGGGTGGGCTGGACCCTTTAGAAAAGCAGCCTGCTGCAGCCAGCGCAGCCTAGATGCCAAGACTGGTGGGGGGTACTGGGATTGACACACGTAGGCTTCTTTTCAGGCGGAAGAACAGCAACCTTTATTTTGCCCAGCAACCTTTTATACCTCTTCTCCTTCTGTGGAGACCCCACTGGTCAGAAAGAACACAAACATCCTTGTCAATTACAGACCACAAGGAAGTTTGGCTGCCAGTCAGGGGGAGTGAGGGCAGCTGGATCACAACTTACCCCATTTTATTTTATAATACCTTGCCTGCCATGAGGAATAGCCCTCTAATATTCCATCTTAGGTAACATCCTGCCCCCAAAGTATTACCCATCCGTGACTACCCAGACACATAGCCCTAGACCAAGTATCCCCAGGACTGACAGCGCCAACGAGCCAGACCAGCGCTGCAACCATCTAGCATGCACTAACTGGGTGGTAAAATTAACAAAAGCAGCATTCCAAACCCTCTCATATGATGGTTGAGTTCCATAACAGTAGCAGAAGCATGCAATACAGTGCCATGAGTAACACACATAACATGATTAACTGTTGAAAAGTCCAAAGATAGTCCCCTTGCTCCTGAACCAGAGCCACTTGTTGGTTTAAGGTCAATATGCCCAATTGAATATGTCCATTAAGAACATTTTGAATGTCCAAAGCATTGCTGACTCTTTCAGTCTGCTGGTTGACAGTCTCAGCCGTCTGCACAGTCTGTGAGAGAGCAAGTCTGGCAGCAGTAGCTGTGGTCGCAAAGCTCTGCTCCAGCTGCCTTCTGGCCCCAGCGCACTCACTCTGGATACAAACTCCTGCATGGAGTGGAGCAGAACTCAGGGAAGCAGGCTCACTGCTCCTGCTCTGGAACCATTGAAGGGGCCCCACTTTACAATCTTTTAGGGAGTTTGGGTGTCATCAACCTGTCTGGCTACTTCCTGATAAGCAGGGGTGCTGCATTTTTGAGGGTATTTTACATCAACATTTCAGGGGGTCTTGGTGATTCAGACTGTGTAAATTTGCAATGAATCCACAGGTTCTCATCCTCTGTGGAGACAAAAGCAGAAACTCTTTTCCAAAGCATCAAATCCTTAGGCCCATATTTTAAAGTCAAAATACCTTTCTTAGCAGTTCCCAGAATCAAATGTCTTTCTCCAGTCCAGAACACAAAAGACAACACAACACAATAACATATATCTCTACACATTCTATCTTTTGAGGCCCTCAACTCACCTTCCTGCCTCCTCTTTACTGCCAGCTGCCAGAGGGCATCCCTCAGAGCATCTCTGGGGATGAAGACACACATACTCCTTTTAATCTGACTTAGCTTGTTCCCAACCTGGAACATTTAAATCCCCTCCTGTACAAAAAAAAAAAAAAAAAAAAAAAAAAAATGTTTGGCTGTCTTCCTTGTTACTTCCGTGCCTTGTTGCTTTAAGAGTTTCAGTTACTTTTTGAGGTCTTTCAATTCACCCTCCTGCTTCTTTATACTTACTTATCTTTTGGAGGATGTCCCTCAGAGTTATCTCTAGGGATGAAAAATAAAAACACTTTACCTTCCCCAATACGCTCCTCAATTTAGCTGGTGGCTGGAGCAATCCTGTTCACATATCCCCACTTTCCAGATCTCGGTGGGACCTCCACTTGCTGCAGCCAGCGCAGCCTGGATACCAAGACTGGTGGGGGGTGCTAGGATTGACACACTGAGGCTTCTTTCAGGTGCAAGAACAGCAACCTTTATTTTTCCCAGCAACCTTTTATACCTCTACTCCTTCTGTGGAGACACACTGGTCAGAAAGAACACAAACATCCTTGTCAATTACAGACCACAAGGAAGTTTGGCTGTCAGTCAGGGGGAGTGAGGGCAGCTGGATCACAACAGCGACCATCATTGACAGGTCTTGTATGTGGTACTAACGCCCCAATACAGCAGTTGAAAGAAGTCATTTTCAGAGTGGTAGCAGGATTTAGAATAGGAGCTAGGAAAGGAGGCAGAGGAATTGCTAGTCATGGGATGGAATGTAAAGATGAGGACCAGCAGCCCAAGAGCTGTGGAAGAGCTGGGCAACAGGTGGGGGGGGGCACAGTGCACAGGTGCAGGTCAGGAACTCTAGATGACTGGAAGCACTGAGAGTCAGATGGGGAGGAGTTGATCCCAGGAGACTCCTACTCAGAACCAGCACCATGCTCCTATGAGGAATGAGACTGGAGCAGTGGGACTAAAGCCTGAGCTCAGTCTTCCATGGAAAGCTGCAGCCTGGTATGGTGTCCAGCTCTGCTTGGTGCACCTCTGTGCTTGCCTACCTGCAGCCTGTAGGATTTATTCCTAGGTACCTTGGTTTTTGTTGCTCTCATAAATTGAATTCTGTCCCCGTCCCCTGCACAAGCTGCTGGTGGCATATTAGATAGATTATTATATACTCCTGACTGTTCTGGAACTCACTGTATAGATCAGGCTGGCTGTGAACTCACAGAGCTTGGGTCTGCCTCTCAAGTGCTAGGATGCCCACTATGCCCGGCCTTTATAAGCTGAATTGAAATTGTTGCTGTGACAAAAAGACGGTGCCTTTTGTGAGGGGGCTATGCCTGGTGACCTTAGCAAGGTCATGACTCAAAAACTCTTAGTTCCTAACCAGACAAGCACCTTCTGCAGCAGCAGTTTGAGGAGGTTCCCTCCCAGTGTTTGTTTTTCTTTTTATTATTATTATTATTATTATTATTATTATTATTATTATTATTATTATGTATACAGTATTCTGTCTGTGTGTCTGCCTGCAGGCCAGAAGAGGGTGTCATATCTCATTTTAGATGGTTGTGAGCCACCATGTGGTTGCTGGGAATTGAACTCAGGACATTTGGAAGAGCAGGCAATGCTCTTAACCGCTGAGGCATTTCTCCAGCCCTCCCTCCCAGTTCTTACCTCATTTCTGTTGCTGTGGGGGCTTCTGCGCCCAGGGTCATGGTCAGGCAGGACATACACACATACACCGTCAGAACTGAATGGGCTTGTTGAGAGCAGCTGGAGGTAGAGAACTCACCTGACGCCTGTCTTGTGTGGTGTTTTTCAGGATTTCTTCTTCTATTCTTTAGTCTACGACCCACAGCAGAAGACCCTCCTGGCTGATAAAGGGGAAATCCGAGTAGGAAATCGGTACCAGGCTGACATCACCGACTTGCTAAAAGAAGGTGAGGTTCAGGCTGGGCCAGGAGAGAGGAAGCTGGAAGTAGTACCTGTAGCTGGAACCTCGGTAACCTTGACTTCGGCTCTTTCAACACCTCCTTCCTTGGGGACATTGGAATCCAGAAGCAAATCTCAAATCCAAGAGCCACCTGTTGAACCCCTTGAGCTTCGTGATCTGGGATTTCCCTTTGGCGGTTCATTATGACTTTGATTTTATATTGTTTCTGCTAGGCAGCTGCTCTGTCACATGCCACAACCCCAGCCCCATTCGTCGTATTTATTTATATTTCGTGTGTGTGGATATTTTGCTTGCAAGTGTATTGGTGCACCACTTTTGTACAGTGCCCATGGAGTCAGAAGAAGGTGTTGGATCTCTGTGGGTGGAGTTACAGGCAGTTGTGAGCTGCTCTGTGGGTGCCGGCAGTTGAACTCAGGTTCCCTTGAAGAGCAGTCAGTGTTGTTAACGAAAGAACCATTTCCCCAGCCCTATTCATTCCCAGTTGTTTTGAGACAGAGTCTCACTCATTTTACATAGCCCAAACTGACCTGCCCTCTTGCTTGCCTTGAAAGCGCTGAGGATACAGAGGCAGCCACCACACTTGATTCATTGTAGTTTTTACATTTGTGCGAGGTGTGTAGAGGGCAGAAGACCTACCCTGTGAAACCCAGGATTAGTTCAGGTTCTTAGTGTGCTTGTGGAGGTCAGAGAACAACGTGTAGGAGTCACCTCTTTCTAGCATGTGGGTTCTAGAGATTGAACTCAAATTGTCAGGCTTGGCTACAAGCACTTTTGCATACTGAACCATCTCAACACCACCTCCTTTTTGGGGTGGTGTAAAATCACATTTATTTATTCATTAATCTGTATTTAGGGGTTTGGTGGTCAGAGGACATCCTGCAAGAATAGGTTCTGTCCTATAATGGTGGGTCACAGAGATCAAACTCAGTTTCTCAGGTTTGGTCAGAAGTGATTTTACCACCACCAGAGCAGATTGACACCCACCAACTCTGACATAGCATCTGAGACTTGCAGGTCCCCCCACATCTTCCTTCAGCAGCCCTAGCAGAATGATCTGATGAGCTCAAGACCCTGGCCTTTGTCCCCTAATAAAGCGCTCAGGCTCTGTCCCAATAGCCTGTCAGAGGTTCCATATCCCATCTAACTGTTAGCTCAATTTAAGAGAGTAGTACGTAGTCTGAGGCTGTGCTAGTACAGTGCATTGCTGCCTTAGAGTACTTGGCCCTAGTCAGCACATGTTCACGTCATTTTGCGTGTCCTTCTCTTTAACTTTGGTGCTTTTTATTCTTTGTTTTCTGTGCTTATTAATCTCAGAATGTGGTGCTAAGCCCAGTTGGGTGGCAGCTGGGTGGGACCTGGCTTATCAAACAGCTGGCTCTCTAGATACAAGGGTGCTTCCCTCTTGAGTTCTGTGTTCAGTAGACTGCTTTGTTGACTTCTGTCTCATGGTTGAGTCTCTGACACTTAGGCATCCTGATGCCCATGCACAGCCTCTTAGCCAGAGCCAGCCAGTTGCTCCCTGTGCTGGCCTCAGTTCAGCTTCTTCCCCAAACAGCCCCAGCTCTGAGGCTCTATAAGCAGTCCTGAACCATGTCCAGCCTCCTGGGCTGAAGCCACAGTATCTGCTTTCTTAGCCTGGCCAGGGGAAGAGATGGAGGAAAGTAACAGAGGCCTTGCCTGTGAAATCTACATGAGCTTAGGTTACACAGGGACCAGAAACTTGGCGAGGTCTCAAAGGTTAGAGGACCTCGATTGGAGCATCTGTTCTTCGGAATCCAGCAGTTCCATGAGTCCCAGGCATTTGTTGGCTCATTGGTGAGTGCTAGGAGAATGCATCCCTAAGAGAGCCACTCAGGGTCCCAGAGGAATGGCCTGCCACCGTGGCCTCTTCCCTCCTAGTACTCCTCTGTAGCCTCTTGACCCAAAGGCAGTTGCTTCCCATGATGTCTTTCTTAAAAATACTTACTTTTATTCATGTGTGTGTATGCCATGTGTCAGGGGTGCCCACAGAGATCAGAGGTGTTTGTGAGCTGCTAGACATGGGTACTGGAAATTCGGGTACTGGGACTTGAACTTGGGTCTTCTGGAATACATGCTCTTAACTGCTGAGCCATCTCTCCATCCCTACCCACAGTCCCTCTTTGAATTTGAATATGAAATTGAATACCTGCCTCCATTAACTATGTTGGAAATTTCAAAGGAGCAGTGTAGGTGGGAATCCTCTGGTGTTCTTTGCTCTCAGTTTCAGACAGTTGCAAATCATTTGCTTTGACCAGTGTCTTGGTTTTTGGAACCTTGGAATACTAAGCATTACACACTGTGTCTCCAGGTGAAGGGATTGAGTGCAGTCCATACCAAGAGAGAAACCTACCCACAACACTGAGGAAATGCCCCTGTACTAGGCCTGCATAGGCTAAAGATTATAGAATCCAGCGGTGGACCGTGACTGCCAGAGAACCTGATAATGATACAAACTCCTCAATCCTTACCATGGTCCATACTGGGACCGTGAAGTCCATGGTCTTGTCCACAGAAGTGCGGTGGTGGGCTTCCGACTCAGTACCCTCATCCTCTGTGATCTGCCCTGCCCTGGATTTAGGGCCTAGAGATAGTAACTCTTTAAGAGGACCAGAAATACCTCCTTGGAGACATCCAGTCCTTTTATTAGAGAGCTTGCTCCGTGCCCTGACTTGGAACCCAGTACCCTGCAGGGACTCAAGTACTGGCTGTTCATGGACACATGGTGCATTGATGCCAAGGACCAAAGGGGAATTGATTGGATCTGATGCAAATCCCGAAGCCTGATACCTTCATTAAATTATGAATGTAGTCCTTGGCTGGAGAGTCAGACAATGGATGATTGTGGGATTTCTCCTTGGGGCATCTCCCTAGAGTCAGGCCTGGCCCGGCTCACGATACAGTTCTCTAGACTCTCAGTGCTGCTGTGTGCTCTTCATGATTACAGTTATTTCTTCACCAATTGTCCCATAACTCCCAGAGTAACAGATCCCTCCCTTCCCCAGGTCATGCCCAGCCTCGGGTGTTGGGTATGTATAGGGTGTACAAGCCCTCCCGGGCCAAGTGCCGGGTAGGTTATGTGTATGGGTGTATGTACTGCCCCACCCCCCAGTCAGCACTTCCCATCACCTGGGGAAAAGTGATACCGTGGGGCCTGGGGAACAAACAGACTTTTTGGTTTCACTCTGGAGTGTTTCCCACAGCCTTTGCTGCTCTAACGCTTGTTTCCCATAGGTGAGGAGGATGGCCGTGATCAGTCAAAACTGGAGACCAAGGTGTGGGAAGCCCACAATCCACTTGTGGATAAGCAGATTGACCAGTTTCTTGTAGTGGCCCGGTGAGTCCAATAACCAGGGGTAAGCAAGTTGTTGCCTGCAGCATGGTGGTGGGTCTTGGGGACACGGAGCCTTCATTTGTACATCCAACATGAAGTCCATGGTCTCGCCCTTGTTTCCTGCTCAGACCTTTCCTGAGTATGGATGCAACCTTTTATGGCTGCAAACATCCTGGGTTCCTGCAGATCCCCATGACAAGTGTACCTGTATGTCTGGGCCTCTGTTCTTACTGTGTGCCCTGAGGTCTATCTCCACCATAGGCAGGCGCTTCTCCCAGGACTAGGCTAGGATCTAGCTAAAGAGCTCCCAGCTGTCTGAGTGGGTGGCTGGAGGCTGCTTGAATGAAGGAGGTAGGACCTAGAGAACCAGTGCTGAGCCCACAGGGCAGTTGAAGCCCAAGTGAATTCCAGCATGGCCCAGGAGGAGCCCTGTCTACCTTTGCCACAGACGGTGAGGCTTGGCATTCCCAGGTCTGAGGCAGCTCCCCTTAGAGAGATCTCCAGCAGACATAGTGGAGATGGAGAATTCTCCTAACCAGCATCGAGGCACTTTTTGTATGTTCTTTACCCTGACTCATTTGCACATGGGAACTCAGATGCCACCAAATTGCTCATGCAGCTTCTACCTGGCCTCCTCTACAACTGAACCCCAGAGACCCTTTGGTGGGTGTGCCACTTGGGTCCTGGCCCTCACTGACTTGCCTGGTGGAGGCAATCCCTCCAGCTCTGGTGGTTAGTGAATCTCCCTCTCCCCAGCTCCGTGGGCACCTTTGCACGGGCCCTGGATTGCAGCAGCTCCGTGCGGCAGCCTAGCCTGCACATGAGTGCCGCAGCAGCCTCCCGAGACATCACCCTGGTGAGTGGGTCACTGCCACTTCCCCTGCTTTCTTCTGGGGTCCAACAGCCGCAGAGGCATAGAGGGTCCTAGCAAGGAAACTGAGGACTTCAGTATCTTCTGGTACACCTTAGATTTGTCTAACATATGCCAAGGGAGTTAGGGAGGATTTCCCACCCAGGGGCCTTGGCAGCTACTAGATTGTTACCTTGAGACCTGAAAGAGTGGGGGGTCATATCCCAGGTTGAGGAAGATACTCCTTAGGGCCTGGGGACAGCCTGGACCCAGGGAGCCCTGCTGTCTTACAGTTCCATGCTATGGACACGCTGCACAAGAACATCTACGACATCTCCAAGGCCATCTCAGCCCTCGTGCCGCAGGGGGGGCCGGTGCTCTGCAGGGACGAGATGGAGGAGTGGTCAGCATCAGAAGCCAACCTTTTCGAGGAAGCTCTGGAAAAATACGGGAAGGATTTCACAGACATTCAACAAGATTTTGTAAGTGCTTGAGGCTGTGGTAGTGGCTAGCCAGGCCCCATCTCTCACCAAGGAAGATGCCTGTGCCTGTCCAGGCCCCTGCCCTTTCAGTCTGGGCATAGGCACTCACTGTGGAGCTAGGATTCTACTGTGTAGGAGCTTCCCTTGGGGGCATCCTCAAGACTTACCAGACCCATCCTCAAGACTTACCAGACCCATCCTCAAAACTGCTTGAACTTGTTTTGTTCTTAACTAAGTTGAGCCTCACTCCTATGTAAATCACAGTAAAGACTTCAGGGTCTTTACTGAGTGGCCGAAGCCCTCAGAGTCCCCAACTCCCCAAAGGATTGAATAGTGCTAAACTTGACTTGAAAGCCTGCAGACACTCTGGGGAAGGAGGTGAATCAGCTGGGCCACCTCTACAGCCTTGAGGTTATAGTGAGTGGACTCTGTTGTCCATTGGGAGCACTGTCAGAATAATAGCAAGGCTAAGCATGTTGAAATATTTCTATAATCCCAGCATTCAGGAGGCTGAGACAGGAGAATTATGAGTTTGAGACCAACCTGGGTAACAGTGAGAGCCTGCTACAAAACCAACAAACTCAGCAGCAGCAAGTCCAGACCAGGGTGGGAGAGCCAGGAGCATGCAGAGTGCTGGCATAGGCATGGACAGGAGGTTTGAAGGGCCGACAGTCAGAAGGCGTAGCCCCAGGAGGCCCACAGAACCCAGGTCTCTGCTAGACAGCTGGGCAGTGGTGGCACACGCCTTTAATCTCAGCACTTGGGAGGCAGAGACAGGCAGATCTTTGTGAGTCCAAGGCCAGCCTGGTCTACAGAGTGAGTCCTAGGAAAGGCAGAGCTGTTATACAGAGAAACCCTGTCTTTAAAACAAAACAAAAAATAATAAATAAAGTGAGCATAACCTTTTTAGACAGAAAGTAGTTAGAAGAATGGGATAGAAAGAATACAGCAATTAGAACAGAGCTGGCAGCATTTGAGGGAGGGCTAGACATGGTTGCTCCAATGGGTGGACAGCCCTGGAGAATCGGCACATTTCTAGACTCCATTCTGCAGATAAACTGAGTCTGTCCGAGACTCAAAAGAAAGGGTTGCAGAGCCACCTGCTGGAGAGCAAGGCCTACTGGCCAGAGGATCAAGTGAACCAGATACAGAAACAGGATTGATTGTCCACAGAACAGACAAACCCCATGCCACAAAACACACTTTCATGAGTCTGCTCTCGGCCAATTGTTCATGCAAATAAAGCTGAGCTGATACTAAAGAAACAGATGACATTTCTAACTACCATGCTAGGCTGTAAAGACCGAAGCCCTAGTCTTGGGGTATAACTCAGTGGTATAATGCTTGATTGCATGGGCGATACCCTGGGTTTGATCCCCACCACTGCCAAAAACAACCCATTGAGCCCTTTGAAATTACAACTGCCATTTTTTTAAACAGTAGCTTGAGGTGAAAAGATTTCAGTCACTTGGCTTGTGGCCCAGGAAGCACTGGAAGAGGAGCAGGGTCAAGGGGCTCTTACACACTACTGTGTGCTGAAAGATAAAGGCCACCCCAGCCCTCAACATTGAGCAAAATACTAAGGGGAAGAATAAAGAATCTGTAAGAAGCTGTAGAATTAACTACCCCAGAGAAGCAGCACAGCTGGCTTTCCTGCCAAGGAGAAGCACAGCATTGGCTGTGGGTGGCACAAGGGCCTCTCGTCTCGTTTTGGACACTCTTGTGCTCAGAGGACAAAGAGCACAAGAGCAAAGCACTGAGAATGGTGACACAGTCGTCGGGACCTGCTCTTGTCTCGTGATGGGCAGAAGGGCAAGACAACAAGGTCTGCCAGTCCTGTCCTTTTCGTGCCTGGTCCTTAGTGAGGACAGAACCAAGTTCTTGTCAGGTTCTAGCCTGAGTTTTCAAGGGAAGGTCAGCCACCCACTTCCTGTTGTTAGCAAGCAGGGGAGGGAGTTTGTTGTTGTGTGGGGGACCAGAATTGATACTCCAGCGCTGCCCTTGCCTCTGCTACCCTACTCCTTACCTATGTGGGCAGTAGTCCTGTTTCTGCTACCCATGATGTCGCCTTCTCCCCCAGCTCCCATGGAAGTCGCTCACCAGCATCATTGAGTATTACTACATGTGGAAGACCACCGACAGATACGTCCAACAGGTGGGCCATCCCACCCTCCCACACCACATCCACCTCGTCCTTCCCCACAGTCCCCATATAGTCCCATTAATGTGTTCATGCCTTCCCTAAGCACTGGAGCAAAGAGGAAGGAGCCACGGTCCCTAGAGGACTCAGAGACTGGGGGGAAGGGACATTATTGAACCCTAGCCAGCCTGACACCTCCACTTCCTAGTCCTAGGTTGGCCAGGAGGGAGGCCATGCAAAATTTTCACAAGTCTTTTCCAAGGGAGCCAGTGATGGAAAAACAATGATGTCCCCCTCCCTGTGGTCTCCCTGCTGCCTTGGCCAGCCTGGTGACCTACCTAACCCTTTGTTTTGTTTTAAGAAACGTTTGAAAGCAGCTGAAGCAGAGAGCAAGTTAAAGCAGGTTTATATTCCCAACTAGTAAGTTCATTCTTATTTTCCTGGGGGCCAATGGTAGATGGGCAGTGGGTGTGGGACTCTTAGGATCCATTGGGGTCAGTGGCCTCCTGAGCTAAGTCAGGGAACCTCCGTCACCCTTTTCATGAGCTTCTTAGCTGGGGAGGAGGGATGAGGATTCAAATTCTTTTGACCCTGGAGTCAAGCTGGGTTTAGTGCTCAGCATATTGGGGCATGGAGTATGGCAGCCAGAATACAACAGACCAGGGGTACAGGGATGTCTGTTGGGATACAGACACCCCAGGGCACCTGTGACTGATCCTTCTCCTCCATCAGTAACAAGCCAAATCCAAACCAGATCAGCGTCAACAGTGTCAAGGCCAGTGTAGTGAATGGCACAGGGACACCAGGCCAGAGCCCCGGGGCCGGCCGGGCCTGCGAGAGCTGTTACAGTAAGTGCTGTACCTGGCACCCACCATGGGCAGCAGGGGCCACGGGAATGCTACTATGTGGTTATGGCGCTCATGGGGCCCCTGAAGGCTCCTGTGCCCAGAACTGGAATGACTCACCATAACGGGGCTACAGTGGGGGGGGGGGTGGTTTGGAAGTCTTCCACGGGAATGTAAAGTGGACCTGCTTTGGCCCTGGGCCAGTGGGTGGGGTGGTGGTGGTGGTGGTGGGGACACTGGGATGCTCTCTGCACCGTTGGTTCTGCTTAAGAATCCGTCTATTTCCAACTTTGTTGTCCGTAGCCACACAGTCTTACCAGTGGTATTCTTGGGGTCCCCCTAACATGCAGTGTCGCCTCTGCGCATCTTGTTGGACATATTGGAAGAAATATGGTGGCTTGAAAATGCCAACCCGGTTAGATGGAGAGAGGCCGGGACCAAACCGCAATAACATGGTAAGTGGGACATGCCATACCTGTCAGCTGCTGCATGTAGGCCTCAGGTCCTTGGCCTCCAGTCACAGTGCTGTGTTGGGGTGGTGTGCCCCATTTCACAGAGTCCCCATGGCATCCCAGCCCGGAGCAGTGGGAGCCCCAAGTTTGCCATGAAGACAAGGCAGGCCTTCTACCTGCATACTACCAAGTTGACACGCATTGCCCGGCGCTTATGCCGTGAGATCCTACGGCCATGGCATGCCGCACGCCACCCCTACATGCCCATCAACAGTGCAGCAATCAAGGCTGAATGTGAGTCATCCCTATTCCCTTTCTTGGCGCCAGCAGAAACCACAACCAAGCTGAGTGTCTAGGTTGGGGTAAAGGTCAGGGCCCTGATTCTTGGGGAGTATAGTCTTTTACTCTACCTCGTCCTCCTGTAGGCACGGCACGGCTGCCCGAAGCGTCCCAGAGCCCGCTGGTGCTGAAGCAGGTAGCGCGGAAGCCCCTGGAGGCTGTACTCCGGTACCTTGGTAAGCTGGTGGAGGGGTGGCACACAGCTTTCTAACTTTAATCCTAGCAGCCCATCTCGGAAACTCTGCGTGATCACCAGAACTACCCTTTTGGCCTAAGTTGCACTGTGCCAGGCTCAGGAATACCCACAGAGAACAGTGCTACTTTCTGTCCCCGTATTGGTCCTGAGTCCCAGGCCCTTTGCTTCTAATCTCTGGCATACCCAGTAGCCCTGTGTCCTATTTGAAACAGAGTTTCTCTGTGTAGCCATGGATGCCCCAGAAGTCACTCTGTAGACCAGGCTGACCTCAAGTTCACAGAGATTCCTGCCTTTGTTTCCCAAGTATTAGGATTATAGGAGTGCACCACCACACCTGACTTCTGACTAGGGTTTATGCCAGGCGTAACCCAACCTATAAGTCTACCAAGACAGGGTTGACTGCAAGGATGCCTTTCCCCAACAATCAGACAACACTGCAGGCCTTTTTGAGCCCCTGGTGGTCAAGGTGCTCTTCTGGCTAGCAGCCTTGCAGGGGTAGTGCCTTGCTTGTGTTGATCTGAACACTGTTGAGATCTCTAAGCAGTGCTACTGACCATTTAGAAATGGCACATTCTGAGGTCAAGCCAGACACTTGGGTTCACTTGTTTGCAGTGTTTAAGTGGGTGTGAGTCAGTCCTCCAGCATGGAGGTAGCAGTCCTTCTAGAAAGGACATTCCAGAACCATGAGCTAAGTGTGTTCATTGCAGACACAAGTGTCTTTGGCTTTGCTCCCTATCCGGGGTCCTAGGCCCCAGGGCCAGCCTTGCCCTTGTTCTGTAGGAGGATGTGGTCAGTGCTAGGATCCGCCTTCTGTGGGGTAGATCCTTGCTCAGCCAGCCAGGCAGCTCAGTGTCTGGCCAGTAGCCAGTTTTCTGCCTTCAGACCTGGTGGCCTGGATGTGAAGGCTGTCTGATGGGGTTGCTGTGTTTATGGGCTGTGTCTGGATCTTGTAAGCTCTTAGCACTTACCCAGCTGGGCTCTGCTTGGCTGTCATCCCTCCTGAAGATATCCTAGGTAGCCCTGCTGCTATTTTGATCCCCAGCTTCAGGCTGCTCTGGTAGACAGTGACCGCTTCTTTCCAGCCTAGTCAGTGGGGCTTCAGGGTGGAAGGTATTATTACTGCATGGAGCCTCTTATACTGCTGTTTCTAATGCCCTTGCCTCTTTCATGCTCACAGAGACCCATCCCCGACCCCCTAAGCCTGACCCTGTGAAGAGTTCGTCCAGTGTGCTCAGCAGTCTGACCCCTGCCAAGTCAGCCCCTGTCATCAACAATGGCTCCCCCACCATCCTTGGCAAGAGGAGCTATGAACAGCACAATGGGGTGGATGGTGAGTGTGAGCTGCAGGGCTGGCCCTGTGAGGAGGGGGCAGGCCAGTGAGTGTGAGCTGCAGGGCTGGCCCTGTGAGGAGGCCAGTGAGTGTGAGCTGCAGGGCTGGCCCTGTGAGGAGGAGGCCAGGCCTACTGGGGGCTGGGGGACTAGCCCTGGGCCTCCACATGACCCTTATTCAACTGGCTTAGTTGATGGTGTTTTCTCTCCCTCTCTCTCCTGTCCCTGGGCACTGCCAGGCAACATGAAGAAGCGCCTCTTGATGCCCAGTAGGGGTAAGGCCTGGGGCGGCCGCTGGTGGGGTGCCATGTCCGAGTCCTGTCGTGATGCCTGTGTGTGCTGTCTACCAGCAGACTGGGAGGTTCAGGGCACGTACAGGGGCAGCCCACACAGACCCAGGCCGCAGCCCACACACCTGTGCTCTTGTAGACTTATAACTTGGTAGAGGGCCCATGAGCCCTGGGTCTCTAGCCTTGGCCTGAGCCCTGAGTGGACTGTCCTTGCATGAGGGCCCTGGTGCCCCCACTGCTGTCGCGCTGTGACTGCTCGCATGCCTTCAGCCTTGCTTGTAGGGCCGCTAGTGCTACCTGCAGTTTTTGTGTGCCCTGCCTGATGGGGATAGTAGGGATGGGTTGGTGGCTGGGCTACATATGATCTTTGTATCTGCTGATGGTTAGCTGAGATTCTCCTGGTGGGGAAAGGACTGTGGGAAATGAGCCTGCTCTGGACCTGAGGAATAGTACCAAGTCTGATGTCAGTGTGGGGGTTAGTGTTTAAGGCTGGACCCGCGGGTAGCCAGGAAAAACTAGCCAAGGAGCATGAGCCCACTCAGGCCCCTCCCAAGCTGTCAGGACAAGAGTCTGGGGGATAACAGTAGGCAGTGACTATCCAGTTGTACCTCAGGACACTCCCCCTCAAGGTTGTTTTGGAAGCTTGCCAACTGTCATGCACCCAGGAAGACATATCCCTTTTGTCTGGCTGTGGGATTGGCATGTTACTGGACCTCAAACCAGGGGTTCAGGCATAGCTTTCCCAGACCTTGCTTCTGGCCTCTATAAAAAATTGTGCACTTCCACTGAATTTCTCAAAGTCCATTATACAGTTATGTCTTGCAGTGGGGACCCAACCAGGACCTGGTGGGGACTTGCTGGCTCTGTGAGTGGTCTAGGCAGCTCAGGCCACAAGAGAAGTGAGTGTCATGAAACTGTAAGACCAGGTCTCAGTACTAGATCTAGCCTAGGAGCCATGGACTGGCCCTACCCTGTGGTGTTGTGGTAGGCCTCACGATTCAGCCTTGCATAAGCAGGGTGAATGAGAACTCTGGGCACCCTAGGTCTTAACTCACTAACCTCCGCCCCATGCTGCCTGCTGCTCTGCCTTGCGGCTTAGCTGCCATGTGCATGCCGCTCACTCTAACTCTAGTGTGTATCTTCTCTCTCTGCCACCTCATCACTCTGGCAGGCACTTACCTGGGTAAGTAGCTTTTGTAGTAGGGCTTTATGTGGGCACAGGGTTGGGGTCCCAACAGGTGCCATGAGCAGGTAGTCTCTGCCTGGGTACTGTAGACCAGGAAGTTGGGGCGCCTGACAGCTAAATGAACTTGCAGGGGGAGAGGCTGGATCCAGGGTGCCAAAATAGGGTAGAGGAGGTAGGACAGGCTCTCACTTCTTAAGAGACGGGCCACACCTGTAATCCCCACCTTTGGAGTCTAAAGATAGGAGGATCTCTGGTCCCAGGTAACTGAGATATGTGTTTAGACTCAGTCTGAAAATCTAATAAGAGTGTTTGATGATTGACAGATTGCCATGGGTTCAGTGGCACTGGCTAGGCCTAGTAGAGGAGTCCTGTCTTGTCCTCAGCTTGGGACCAGGCCATTCAGAGACCTGTGCCAGCAGATGTAGGAGACAGTGGTTCCTGGGGTGGACCCGTCTGGGTTCCTGCTGACAGAGCCTAGATTGTGCCTCTCAGTCTCATGCTATTGACATCTCAGTTCATTTTTAGGCCCTCAGCCTACAAACATCTATTGGAGTCAGAATAACTGCTTTTAGCATGTGAGCAACCGGCAGACAATGACTGCCCCACGAAGGGAGAGGGCTGGTGATGCACACATGGCTCTGCAGGCTGTTGCTTGGTATACACTAGACTTTACCTGCCTTGGCCTGCTGGAGTGGGTAGCCGTCTCACAGGAAGGAGCCAAACTGCTACATCTTCTGCTGGCCAGGTGGCCCTCGGGGTTGGCAGAGCTATGGGACCATCTGGGCTAGCTGAGAAGCTCTTACAGGCCCCTTGGGTGTGGGCTTTGGCTGGAGGGGGTGGCCTCAGAAGGATCATCCCTCACCTCCATCCTAATGGCCTGCACTAGTGGGTGCTGAACATGCTTCCCCTGCTCTGGTCTCACTCTGTGTTCTTTTTCATCAGGTCTGGCAAACCATGGACAGACCAGGCACATGGTAAGAGTGGGTGACAAGAGACTTGGCACACTTCTGTGTGTGAACATATCCCTGGGGTGATGGGGAAGTGGCCCAGGTAGTCCCTCTTCCCCAGCCTGGCCAGGCTAACAGGGAGCCTAGCCCCAGAACACTGAGGCCTGAACAACCCCCCAGGAGCTCCCTACCTGGGCTGGGTGCCTTACTGTGGAACCTTGAGGTCCAGGAAGTGGGGCTCTTGGGCTGAGATGTGTAAAGTAAGGCCGGCACTATCTTGCTGTGTTCATATCCACCTCTTGTTCAACACAGGGACCAAGTCGGAATCTCCTGCTTAACGGGAAGTCCTACCCCACCAAAGTGCGCCTCATCCGTGGTGGCTCCCTGCCTCCTGTCAAACGGCGGCGAATGAACTGGATTGATGCCCCAGACGATGTATTTTACATGGCCACAGAGGAGACCAGGTTGGAGCCTTTCCTGGGACGGGATGGGAGTCTTCGGCTACCACCTTCTGGTTTTTACTGGCTCACCTCTTCCCGCAGGAAAATCCGCAAGCTGCTCTCATCCTCAGAAACCAAGCGTGCTGCCCGCCGGCCCTACAAACCCATTGCCCTGCGCCAGAGCCAGGCCTTGCCGCTGAGGCCACCCCCACCTGCACCAGTCAACGATGAGCCTATTGTTATTGAGGACTAGGCAGCCCCCCACAGTGCCGTGCGGCCTGCCTGGGCCCTCCACCAGAGGCCAGGCGGCCTCCCTCCCCCACCAGACTGCTGCCCACCCCACCCTCTGTTTCCGTAGTGCCCCAACTCCCGCCCTCACATGCAGAGAAACTGCTCCTCTGGTGGACATGCGGGGGAAGAAGTGTGGTCTAACTTATTCCAAGACACCGAGGAGTCTTTTTTAGCTTTGTGTTTACTTTCTGGCTGGAGCAGAGATGAGGAATGCCCGGGTCCTGTGCTGCTACAGGGCTTCTCACCGGGGTGGGCTTTAAGGTTTTGTTGTGTTCTGTTGAAGGTGCCATTTTAAATTTTATTTTTATTACTTTTTTTGTAGATGAACTTGAGTTCTGTAACTTACACCTGGAATGTTAGGATTGGTGAGGCCAGCAGCGGCCAAGCTGCCTGGCAGGGTTGGTCCCTTGTCTTTTCAAGTAATTTTCATATTAAACAAAAACAATGAAAAAAATCTCATAAAAAGGAAAACCCCAGCAAGCCCTTCTGTGTTCTTTGTTCCAAGTCGCTCTCCTGGTTTAGGGCCTTGACGCCCCACCCTGCCCCTCTTGGCAGGTACATGGTCAGGCCCAGGAAGATGGGCCATAGCTACAGGTCAGGCCAAATGCTGCTCAGCTCAGTGCTCTGGGGTCACTCAGTCTGGAGTGTACTGCTTCGAGACCTGTTTCTGCGGGTGTTTGCTCCAGTGCCCGCTGCCCTTCCCAGAGGGGAAGCAAGGGGCTGACTGGTGAGGACCTCCACTCTCGATGTTATGCTAAAACTGACTCACGTGCCGCAATGGGAGCGGACCCTACCTGAGGCCTTACAACTTTTCACAAAGCTTGAGGTTCGGGGCCACCCACTATGCCCCCAGCTGTCAGGCCTGCTGCCCTAAGCTGGGCTGCCCGAGCAGGTGTGCTTTTCTCAAGTATTTACTCAGATTTCTGCTCAGAAATCTTATCTCCGCCTAGAGACAGGTGCAGGCCTGGCCAGCTACTGGAAGAAGGAGGGCTGGCTCTACAAACCATCATCCCTCAGGCTGCTGCCTCAGCTGGTCAAGAAAAGGGTCAGCCAGCCCCTCCCTGGGAGCAGTGGGGAATTTTGGCCTCTGCCTCCCGCTTCTCCTGCCCTACTCAGGCGCCTATGATATGTGGAAATCTCAGATGGGGGATTAAAATAGAAACCACTTACGTTCCCACTCGGTATAGATAGGGGTGGTATCTTTGCTTTCCTGAGCCTGTGATGGGGCTTATCAGGGTGACAGGCCAGGTGTCTGGGACAGGGCTGTGACATGTACCCCGTCTTCCTAGGGTCATTTAGCTTCTTGCCCCAGTTGGTCTTGGTCTTCATCTTGTCCGGTACTGCTCCAGGACTGTCCAGTCTTCAAGGGCCTTCTCTGAGTCCTTTTCCCATGTGGGAGTCTGCAGGGAGCATGGCTCTCGGCTCAAGCCCCTTCTGATCTAGTTCCCTTGTCCTCAGGCCCTTGACTCACCTCAGTGCCTCAGCCAGTGCCCACTACAGCACCAAAGCCAGTGTGTCGGGTTATGTGTCCACCTCTGGCTGCTGGGAGATCAAAGCCAAGGCAAAGAACGGGAAGTGAACATAGGCTGGTGGGCTTTATCCTGAAGCCCTATTTGACAGAGAAAATGGGCAGAGGACATTCTGTGAGGGTCAGGCACTCATGACCTGAGGGACTGGCACTGACTTGAAGACCTGATCTAAAAACAGCCTGCATACCTGCCCAAGTCATGTCTTAGAACCTTCATCCCAGGCCTTGTCATGCCTAGGGCCTAACTGTCCCAACCCAGTCATGGGTTTCCTATAAAGTAGACCTGTGACCCTGTTCTGAGGGCAGGACACATGAAAATATAATTTCCAAGATACTTTGTTTCTTGCCGGGACCATAGAGAAAAAAAACGTAACTTGCTCCACATCCTGCTGTCTTCCATACTGCGTGGAGGACAAGAAGTACAGTAAAGATGGTTTGGTACAGGGCACCTGTGACCTGTCTGAACAGAACCAGGAAGGCACTGTGGAGCCCCGTACGTACCCCTTCCCTTGGCTGGTGTGTGTGCAGAGATGCCTTTCTGTCCCTGCTCATGCTGTCCTGTTACTGCCCTCTTGCCCTCACAGCCTCAGATGTGCAGGCCAAGGCCACTGTTTTTGTCATTGGCCCATGTGCCTTCTTGCCAGACACAAGACAGCCCCATGCATCCCCACTCCTTGCTGGATCCCCTTCTCACCCTGGGCATCTAGCCAGTATTACGTGCCATTCTTTTGGAGGGCCCTGTTCCTATCTACTCTCATCAGGGCTGGGCACACTTGAGGCCTTTTTAGAAGACTACCTTAGCCTAGCCCTGTTAGCCCTGTCTTTCACTGCAAATATTAGGGGTGGGTGGTTAAGCAAGCTGTTAGCTAGGTTCTGCAGGACTCCTGAGATGGGCAGCTGGGAAAGACAATGAACGGGAACCTGGCTATGAATGGAGGGACCCTGTCCAGGAAGGCACTGGGAGGCCTCCTCAACCTGCCTCTTTCCTTGGCTGGCATGTGTCCAGGGGTGCCCAGGGGGAGCTGGTCAGGCTGGTCAATCAGGCTTGGAGGGGGGGGCAGCACATGTTTCTGAGCTGTTGTCACCATGGAAATGGCAGTAGCTTCAGGATATGTGTGCAAGGAAGGGGAGAGGCCATCACATGGAGCAATAGTAGTAAACCAGGGATCACCTGAGACCACTTGACTCCCAGTCCTTGGGCTGGCAGAGAAATGAAATATGAGTGTCCAGCCCAGCAGTGAAGACAGTGGGAGTGGTGTTTCTGAAGTCAGTTGCCCATACTGGGTCAGGTCATCAGGGTCTGGGACATAAAGGGTGTTTGTTTCCCAGACTCAATGCCCAGGTTTGGTCAAAAGGCTCAGAGAGAGGTCTGCGGGTTCCTGGGTCCTCTTTTCGGTTCCTATATCCAGGAGTTACAGGATGGAATCAAAAAGTAGGAGAGGCCCTACTGGGAAGCCCCTAGTGGTAAGGAGAAATGGGAGGGGGATTGTATCTGAAGAATAGCAAGGTGGTAGGCAGGATCTAGCTGGCAGGATTTCTAGTTGTACCACCCTACAAAATGCATAGGGGACAGAATTCTGGGAGTCAGAGACCCTGGCCTGAGGAAGACCAGCAGCAGTCATGGGCTTGGGGCTCTCTCACAGCTGGAGGTGTTAGAGGAAACTCACCGGTACCCTGCTCCTCCTAGGATAGAGCTGGGGAGGAACCTTAAGGCGCAAGTGCACCTGCTGCCTCCTCAGAGCCCGCACTGCCTGTTTCCACCCCGCCCCCACTCATCCCAGTGGTTTCTTAGGCTGTTTTTGGAAGTGGTGGCAGCTTACTAGTGAGCCTCTCCCGCCCCTCCTTCAGCACCACAGACAGGACCGCGGCGCCCCGCCCGGAATCCAATGCTTCGTGCTTCTGTTAGCCCAGGCCGTTGCTATGGAAACGAGGCAACAAAGGGAGGCGGCGCCCGGGAGGCGGGAGTGGGGGGGGGGCATCCCGCGGGCTTCTCGCACCCACTCCTTACACGAGCCAGACAAGGGGGGGTCGGGGCCTGGGGCTGGAAACCCCAAGTCTGTTCTTCAGCTAGAGGCCACGATGTTGTCATGGAAACTGCGGGCGATCCCTGTAGACACCACCTCACTGTGGGGTAGGGGGCGCCAGGCCCGGCCCCTCCAACCCTGGCAGGTGCGCCCCGCCTGCCGTGTGCTTTGCTGCTGGCGTCCTGGGGGGCGGGCTCCTGAGGCCCCGCCCAGGTCTCGGAGCCAATTGACATCCGGAGGCGGGCGGGGCAGACGCGGGCGGCGGCGCAGAGACCAGTTCGGGTGGAGGGCGCGGACCTACCGAGCACAGGGACCATGGCCTCCAAGTGTCCCAAGTGTGACAAGACCGTGTACTTCGGTGAGTATCCTCCCGCCGTCTGCCTTCGCCTCCAGTCCCCTGGCGCAGAGCCACACCCCGTTGTGTACTTGGATCCGGGTGCGCAGCCATGGTCCGTGGGATGCGCAGCTGGTAGCTAAGCTCGCCACGCTGCTCACACGGATGCGGCCGAAGGCTCGAAGGTGGGGCTGCGCTGGGCAAGGGAAGCCACTTGGGATCCTGGAGAGGCTGTGGCGTCGGGTGGGTTAGGAAGCGACCCGTAGGCTTTGGGCGAGGTACGCAAAGTCCTGGTCTGCCGGGACGGGAGCGCCCTCCTCGCCAGCCGCGTGTTCAGCTCATGGCCCTTCTTCAGCGGCACTGTTTGGGGAGGAATCCAACGAAGCCGGACGCCTGGGACAGGTCCGATAAGATTCCCTGGGTCCCGGCATCTCCGCCTCACACTGTTGCTGCCTACTAGACGACACGTGGATCCAGTAGTGTGACCCAGAGTAGTGAGTGACCCCAGTCCTCACTCCGACCTCTGCCCAGACCTCTGTACCAGGTCTGGGTTCCGCCGGGATTCCGGATTCAGTCCAAGCGGGGGCGACCTCGGCCTTTCCTCTTACATGCCTCAGCTTGCTCCCTTTCTTGGCCATTTGCCTCGGCAGTTTCACCCGGGCGGGGTGGGGCACTGGCGACACGTGAGAGTCTAGGACCCTGGGCTCTTGGAGCTCTAGGCCAGCAGGGAAAAAGGTATTAGTATGCAGGAATGTTTGGTTCCTGCTAAGGTGGCCTCTGAAGGCGGTCACCTTTATCAGGCATCCCCTGTTCCCTGAACTGCTAACCTCCTGGGGCTATGCTCCAGGCTGAACAACTTTTCCCGAGTAGCAGCCCACCAAAAGATAAGACTCAGGGCCAGAATAGAGGAAGACGTCGGGCCTGAAAAGACAGGGTCCCCTTCTATGACCATCTCAGAACAGTCGTGAGTGTCCAGGTCAGTGGACTTCTAAAGCTGACCGGAGGAGAGGAGAGGCCACTTTTGTTTGTTCCCAGAGGGGAGGGACAGGATTTGGCTTGGAGTTGTTCTGGGCGGCCTGGAGCCAGGGGTTTCCTGTTGCCTCCTGGAGGGGAGGGACAGAATGTCTGATTTCAGTCCTTTTCCTACCAAGGGATGTCGGGCAAATCTCAGGGTGAGGACAGTCCTCAGGGCCATTCTTCATGACTCTGCCTCTGGCCAGGCAAGCTCTGGGCTCTCTGGGGCCTTGGCCAGCAGGCCACACGGAAAAAGCTTTCTGCCTGCTTGGGCGCCTCTGGCTCTATGCAGAAAACAAAGGCTCCTCAGTCAGTTGGCCTTTGTCCTATGGGGAGGTGAGGGGTCCAGAATGCTGCTCTTTCCACCCAGCTAGGCTGTGCTCCAGCTGTCCACATCTGAGTAGACTTTAGGCCATAGGGACCCCAGGTTGCCCTCTAGAACATGTGACCAGGTAGGAGACCTTCCCCTCCCAAGCTATTAGGCTCAATCGATGCCGCATTCCCAATTTATGTCTGTAATGGGGCCATCGACCCAACCAGTGGGTCTGAGGGTCAGTGCCCTGCCCCCACGTGGCCCGAATCCCAGAGCTGGCCAGAGCAGAGTGGTTTTGGCAGCCTTGGGCAGCAGCTGCCACAGCCACTGATGGCCATCCCAACAACCTCCTTATCACTGCACTGAGAGAGGATGCCAAGCAGGCATGGGAGCCAAGCCTGCTTCTATCCAGGTCGCTCTTGCCTGTTCTGGACAGAGCAGGGTTCTGGATCACTTGTGTCTTGGAATCACAAAGGGAACTAAGTGATACTGTTGAGGGCAAGGGTCTGGGGGTTCCTGGAGGATGCCCTGTCCTGTCCATGCACAGCAAGTTAGGGCTGTGGAGAACCAGACTTGGCCGCATGGTGGATCCAGGCTTGCTGCCCAGCAGCAGCACCTCCTGGGGGTGGGGTGGGACTCTCAGAGTAGGCTGCGCTCCCTAGTATTTGCCAAGGTTGTCCAGAGGAGGCTTGGCCCCAAAGGGACCACTAGACCACTCTTGAGAAAGGAAGGCTGGAGAGCTTTTTTCTTCTATCCTGAGTACAGTGCCAGAGCCAAGCAAGCATAACACCCCTCCCGCCTCCCCCGCGGCCACTCTGCTCCGGCCTGGCCCCTTCCCTTTGGAATTCTGGCTCTGCTCTCAGCTCAGGCCCTTCTTCCTGCCCACTTCTCCACCCGTTTCCTGCCTTACTCCCTTGGGGAGGCCCAAGCTTCCGTCCATTGGGATGTGGCTCAGCAGTCATAGCTGTGGAGGTGGTGGGGGAAGCATGCTCACAATCCTCAGCTGCTGATCACAAACCTTTGGCGCCAAACTGGCAGCTGGAGGCAGAGGGTGGAGGGAGAGATCTCAGGCTTAGGAGAAGGAAGCCAAATAGGGCTCTGCAGCTACCAGGACTGCTGGTCCCTCACCTGGTGCTGAAGAGCAAGGGCTGTCGTCTCAGTACTGGGGCTTTCCTGGCTCGCGTGGGCTTTGGGGGAGGGGCACAGGTGTGAAGAGAGGCACTATGAGTGTGAGGAAGGAGCAGGTAGAAACAGGTGCAGTCAACAGACATTGAGGGGTTAAACTGCTTAGGCTTGAACAAGGAGAAAAGGACTCCAGGATGGCTGATGGACAGTAACAGTACTGGATGTTAACAGTAGCCTAATCATGGAGCCACCATGGGTGGGGTGGGAGTGGGGCATGATATCACCAGGTGGTGTGAAATGGAGGGATGTGGGCTTCTGGACTACAAGAAGAGGAACAGGAATGCGGCCCTGACCTCCTACAACCCACAGCCGAGAAGGTGAGCTCCCTGGGCAAGGACTGGCACAAGTTCTGTCTCAAATGCGAGCGCTGCAACAAGACACTGACCCCGGGGGGCCACGCTGAGCATGATGGGAAGCCCTTCTGCCACAAGCCCTGCTATGCCACACTGTTTGGACCCAAAGGTAAGCAGAGTCTCAGCCAGGGGCAGCTCCTGTGGGTGCTGGGTGGGGTAGGGGTGTCATCTGCTCTTACCTCCCCCTCCCTTGTGCCACCCCTAACCTGGAAAGCCTTGAAGCAGCCTTGGGAGTTTTGTGTAAGGGATGGGGGGTGTCAAGGCCTCCGATCCTTAGCCTCCTGTTGGCACGCTTGCCACCTACAGGCGTGAATATAGGGGGCGCTGGTTCCTACATCTATGAGAAGCCCCTGGCTGAGGGCCCTCAGGTCACTGGCCCCATCGAGGTCCCTGTGGTGCGAACAGAGGAGAGGAAGACGAGCGGACCGCCCAAAGGTCCCAGCAAAGGTGAGATAGGCTCTGGGTGGGGGTCAGGTATGGGTGGCCAAGGTCCACCCTGACCTAACTTCTCCCTTCCAGCCTCTAGTGTCACTACATTCACGGGGGAACCCAACATGTGTCCTCGATGCAACAAGAGGGTGTACTTTGGTAAGTGACTGCCCAGTCTCCTGATTCAGGGAAACTGTGCCTCAGGGTAGGGGTTGCCACCATGACCGTCCTCCTCCCTTCCAGCCGAGAAGGTGACCTCTCTGGGCAAGGATTGGCACCGGCCCTGCTTGCGCTGTGAGCGCTGCTCCAAGACGCTGACTCCCGGCGGGCATGCCGAGGTAAGGGGTGCAGTTGCGATGCAGGAGCCAAACAGGTCTTAAGGAGGGGACAGGGAGGAAGAGCGTACTAGACTCGGGATTCCGGAACTGGTGGTGGTGGGGGGTGTACAGGAAACAAGGAATTCTGCTGCTGCTTTGCCCCTGACCTGGGATTGCCCCAGGCTCTGTGGACTGCGCTCTGGCCACTAGAGGGCAGATCTGCTGCTCTCCTTGGAGCTCTACTGTCCCTGTCAAAGGGAGCGGGCAGGCGCAGGAACTCTAAAGCCCAAGACCTCAGGGAGGCGACTCCTACACTATGAAGGTCTCACTTCGTCTGGGAAGTATGGAGTGGGGTCCATGCTCAGCACTCTCCCTACGCTGCCCACAGCATGACGGCCAGCCCTACTGCCACAAGCCTTGCTATGGAATTCTCTTTGGACCCAAGGGTGCGTATAGTGAGGGTGGAGGACGCGGGGACCTCTTTCCTTCCCCAGATCCCTGTTTGTTCCTGCTCATCCACCCCAGCCACTTTTCTTCACAGGAGTGAATACCGGTGCTGTGGGCAGCTATATCTATGACAAGGACCCTGAAGGCACAGTTCAGCCTTAGATCTGCACATGCTGTCCTCAGGATCCCTTACTTGGCCCTGAGGGAAAGTGACCTGCTGCCTAGTCCTGCCTCAGTGTGTCTTGCCTGCAAACCCCAGGGCCTAAGTGGTGGAGGAGGAAGCCTCCTGGGTAGTCTCCAGAATAGCCCAGAATTTCAGCCCTATTTCTTTGTGTGTTACCTCGGCATGTCCTATGCTACCCACTGTCCCCTTTGTGTCTGTGC
>NW_026068268.1:392675-464554 GCF_014885135.2 Alexandromys fortis
CAGCCAGGGGCAGCTCCTGTGGGTGCTGGGTGGGGTAGGGGTGTCATCTGCTCTTACCTCCCCCTCCCTTGTGCCACCCCTAACCTGGAAAGCCTTGAAGCAGCCTTGGGAGTTTTGTGTAAGGGATGGGGGGTGTCAAGGCCTCCGATCCTTAGCCTCCTGTTGGCACGCTTGCCACCTACAGGCGTGAATATAGGGGGCGCTGGTTCCTACATCTATGAGAAGCCCCTGGCTGAGGGCCCTCAGGTCACTGGCCCCATCGAGGTCCCTGTGGTGCGAACAGAGGAGAGGAAGACGAGCGGACCGCCCAAAGGTCCCAGCAAAGGTGAGATAGGCTCTGGGTGGGGGTCAGGTATGGGTGGCCAAGGTCCACCCTGACCTAACTTCTCCCTTCCAGCCTCTAGTGTCACTACATTCACGGGGGAACCCAACATGTGTCCTCGATGCAACAAGAGGGTGTACTTTGGTAAGTGACTGCCCAGTCTCCTGATTCAGGGAAACTGTGCCTCAGGGTAGGGGTTGCCACCATGACCGTCCTCCTCCCTTCCAGCCGAGAAGGTGACCTCTCTGGGCAAGGATTGGCACCGGCCCTGCTTGCGCTGTGAGCGCTGCTCCAAGACGCTGACTCCCGGCGGGCATGCCGAGGTAAGGGGTGCAGTTGCGATGCAGGAGCCAAACAGGTCTTAAGGAGGGGACAGGGAGGAAGAGCGTACTAGACTCGGGATTCCGGAACTGGTGGTGGTGGGGGGTGTACAGGAAACAAGGAATTCTGCTGCTGCTTTGCCCCTGACCTGGGATTGCCCCAGGCTCTGTGGACTGCGCTCTGGCCACTAGAGGGCAGATCTGCTGCTCTCCTTGGAGCTCTACTGTCCCTGTCAAAGGGAGCGGGCAGGCGCAGGAACTCTAAAGCCCAAGACCTCAGGGAGGCGACTCCTACACTATGAAGGTCTCACTTCGTCTGGGAAGTATGGAGTGGGGTCCATGCTCAGCACTCTCCCTACGCTGCCCACAGCATGACGGCCAGCCCTACTGCCACAAGCCTTGCTATGGAATTCTCTTTGGACCCAAGGGTGCGTATAGTGAGGGTGGAGGACGCGGGGACCTCTTTCCTTCCCCAGATCCCTGTTTGTTCCTGCTCATCCACCCCAGCCACTTTTCTTCACAGGAGTGAATACCGGTGCTGTGGGCAGCTATATCTATGACAAGGACCCTGAAGGCACAGTTCAGCCTTAGATCTGCACATGCTGTCCTCAGGATCCCTTACTTGGCCCTGAGGGAAAGTGACCTGCTGCCTAGTCCTGCCTCAGTGTGTCTTGCCTGCAAACCCCAGGGCCTAAGTGGTGGAGGAGGAAGCCTCCTGGGTAGTCTCCAGAATAGCCCAGAATTTCAGCCCTATTTCTTTGTGTGTTACCTCGGCATGTCCTATGCTACCCACTGTCCCCTTTGTGTCTGTGCGCCTCCATAGTCCATGTGTCCTGTGCCCTGTGCCCAGCATTCTCTCTGTCCGTGTCCCCATGTCCCTGATAGCTCTCCGAGGTGGCTATCCTATGCTATCCGTATGATCACGCCTGCTCACCAGTATTATTTATGCTCTGCTTGCCGGTGATGGCATGAGCTCACAGCGTTCCCGGGGTGGCAGCACCCCTGCAAGGAGCCCGCTGCTGGTTCCCACTCTATTCCCTACCTACCCCTCACGTGGTTCACAGCTACGGAGACCTTTGCTGTCAATAAATGGTTTGGTTTGAGGATTGCAGGAGCCAGTGTCGTGTGGGGGGTGGGTGTGAACCCAAGACAGTGTCCCTTTATCCCTTCACAGATGTCCCCTTGTACTCCTGGGCCCAGTATTGGTAGGGATGGGATCCAGAAGCGTTTCTGAACTGGGGAGACTGATTTAGGCATCAGTGCCAACACTGAAATGGGTGGGAAGCAGGGAGGGGCTGCTCTGGGCAGAGGTGAGGCAGTGCCTTAGACAAGGAGGGCCGATAAAGTACAGATAAGATCCGCGGAAGACAGTTCTGAGACATGCAGAGGTGTGGTATATACCTGGGGATGCAGCCGGTACCCTGGGACACAGCTCCAAGCACTGCAGCCTTTGGTCTATGTACACAAGCAGAAGCCGTGTGATAGGACCTGGAGACCCGTGACCAGAAAGGTCTGCAGATCGTGGAAGGCTGGTGAGAGCGGAAGTGGAGAACAGGCTAGGATTGGGCTGAGAAGGGTCAGCTATGGCCATTTCCTGCTTTGTCCACAGGGCAAAGCTTTTTGACCACTTTGACTGGTCTCTAGTGGGTGGACGAGGAACAGAATGAGGAAGGTCGGCTAGGAGAGGGTCTCGGGATTCATGTGACTGGGTGTGTAGTCAATCCTGTCTTCCTGGCCCAGGATCTGGAACTGGAACCCCTTCTTAGACAGTGGGTGTGTCCTTCCCTCCACTTGTTTTTTCCCCGAATGCCCACTAGACGGCGCCCCTGTATTTCAGCTTGGTGCTTTGGGAAACAGCTCTGATTGGCCCCATCTAGTCCTGCTCCATATGCAATCCAAGCCTCACCCAAAGTAGCTCCCAGATCTGGTCACTGCCACGGAGCACGAAGCCTTTTTAGGTTTGTCCCTGGCCTTTTGTCCAGCCCTCTAGGCCATTGACCCTGGTGTGGCTATGTCCGGGCCTACTGTCCTAAGGGGGAAGTCATGTCCCTGGCCACAGAGCATGGATTGGCTCCGGTGTCTGGAGTGTGTCCTTCCCCCCACCCCCAACCAAGGGGAGGTCCAACAGGTATTGGGCTCTGGAACTCCTCCCCCACACCCCGTGGCCTCTCCCATCAAGTAGCCGCTGCTTGGCTGCATGCACATTTTGGACTGAGCAGGGCAGCTATGTTCTTCCTGGTTTGGTGATGCGTGGGGGTAGAGAGAACGATAAATTGTCCGCCCTCCAGAGCAGGAAGACTTCAACCAGCTCAACCTGGTGGAAACAGAGGGGGCGGGGCTCCCTCCCCCCTCCCTGTCCCCAATCCTGGGCGGGACCTTTGAAGGAAAGAAGGGGATTCCCCTGGCTGGGCAACTAAGGCAAAGGGTCTTCCCAGGGCAGATCAATCCCCGCCCTGCGGCCAGCTTTGCTGTGCATCAGAGGGGCGGGGCAGGATCTGGCCTTTTCCTGCCGGGGAAGATGACGCTGCATGGTGTTTGTTTCCAAGGAGTTGTCGTGGAAACGCGGCGGCGCTGCGACTGTTTGTCTGGGCCTTGTTGCCAGGCGGTGTCCACTGCATTGCCAGGTCGCGTCAGTGGCACCGGTTTCCGATGCGCCCACAATGGAGGAGAGAGAATGGAAGCTTTTGTCTCTGGCATCCACCCTTCTCTGCGAGAGTGCCTTGAGCATTTATCTCCCAAATGAACATCCAGACTGGGAGATGACTCTAGACGCCCTTTTGACCACCTCACCTCATTCCAAATTCTCCAGGACCTCACAAAGAGCCTCACAGCCTAGCTGCTCTGCACAGTTTAGCTGTATTCTAGGAGTTCCTCTGACCCACTCTACCACCACCCACCTTTCTAACTTTGCAGCCCTCTCCGACCAGGCCCTCCCAGCCCCTCTCTGGGCCCCTACTTGTATGCTCAGCCCAACTTCTTTGTGGGATGCACAGCCTATGTCTGTCTGTCTCTGTCTCTGTCTCTGTCTCTGTCTCTGTCTCTCTCTCTCTCTCTCTCTCTCTCTCTCTCTCTCTCTCTCTCTCTCTCCCTATTTAGTCTTAGATCCTCTGGCCACCATTCCAGATCCCCAGCATCCTCCCTCCTGCCTCATCTTGTGTCTCCTGGGCCAGTAACTTCTGCATCAGTCCTGGGTACCCCTCTACCAGAGTCTTCCTCTAGCTCCTGGTTCCCTACAGATCCCATTTATCTCAGGGTCTGGCATAGCTGGTTCTGCTCACTGGCTGCTGGCAAAAACCTGTGTGCAGGGAATCAAAAAGATCACTGTCTGCTAGTGCCAGTATCCTGGCTACTGAGTGGGTGCAGTGCAGGCTGGCCAAAGCCCAGGGTGCTGGGTGTGAGCGGCCCTTTTCCCCGGGCCCAGACTGGCTGTGAGGGTGAGCTCCAGGCCATGAACAAGGCCTCCTCCGCTGCCACTTCGGGAAAGCTGAAATTCCAGGCAGTTCTGTCTGGGCTTTGGTTCCAGGAATCAGTCAATGGGCACAGGGCACAGCTGCAAGAGAGGCAGGGTTCGGGGTACCTTACCCGACCAGACGATGGGGCCTAGGTCAGCAGTGCAGTCCTACTGAGAAAAAGGTAGCCAAGGAACCATACTTTCTACCACCTTGCCACGTTACTTCTGGAAAAGGAGGAAACTAACTACTGACCACCTAGGCCTGAGAGGCAGAGGAAGGGCCATGTTCAACCCCCTCTCACTGGCTAGCCATCCCAGCAGGCCCACCCTAGGGCCAGATCTTATGCCAGACGGGGGTCCCTTGAGGCAAGCTGCTGAAAATAGGCCCTGGGAACTTGTAAATGTCCTCAACTGGTCTGAGGGAAGGGAGAGGGAGGGCGGGAGGGCAGGCCCTAGGGAGGCCCATGTTTCTCTGACTGTGCTCAGATGGTCTCTGAAGTGTGTGCGGGTGGTCTGTGCACCTGAGAGCTGAGGACATAGACCAGGCTCGGGTGGCCTCCAGCCCTTGAATGAACACCGCCACATGTGATTACATCCTCGGTCAGGTTCCAGCAGAGCCAGGAGATGAGGATAGTGTTTGCCACACCGAGAGGCTCTTCCCTGAGTCACTGAGTTTCTTGATGGAGCGGGTATTGAGATTCCTCAGTGGTCATCAGCCCACAGAGCCCACACCTACCTTCTCTGGCTGGCCTCAGGGCGTGGTGTCCTAGCCAGTGGAGGGCGCATGGGTGTGTGCAGAGAAGGCTTGGGCAGACATATGAATTCTGCAGGGCTCCCCACCCTGACACCCTCTGGGTTGCCCTGGTACAAGCAGTGGGGAGCTCATTGTGTGCCCTGTGAGTGCTCGTGCATGTGGAGCAACTCAGGCCTCCGTTGACCCAGTAGTCCTGGTCACTTCTCCTCCTCCAGGAATAGCCTGGAATCAGAGGAAGCAGGTGAGTGTGGGGTTGGGCTTCAGGAAGGCGAGGAGGACTTAGGCACCAGCTGAGCCTCAGCCAAGAGCTGGGTTGAGGGCTAAGGCTAGTGTTCTAGAGAGGAGCAGCAGCAGGGAACATTGCTGACACTAGGGGAGCGAGCTTTGAACTTTGAAAGTGCTCGCTCTCCCCCTCACACACACACACACACAGAGATGTATGGTACATATGTGTGTGTCAGTGTGAAGCGTATGTTTTGTCATTTTTTTTGTCTGTTTGTTTTTTTGAGTCAGGGTCTCATTTAGCCATTTAGCCCAAGCTGGCTTTAAATGTTTTATGTAGCTGAGGCTGACTTTGAATTCCTGATCCTCTTGCTTCTACCTTCAAATGCTGAAAAGGTTCTCAGGCTAAGATCAGACTCATGCCTCGAAGTCTTTTGGTACAGCTGGGGGTGTGGGTGGGGGACAGGGGTGGGGACCTAGTAGAGCCTTTTTTCTCTTTCTTTCTTTCTTTCTTTCTTTCTTTCTTTCTTTCTTCCTTCCTTCCTTCCTTCCTTCCTTCCTTCCTTCTTTCTTTCTTTCCTTCTTTCTCTCTTTCCCCTTCTCCTCTTCTTTTTTTCTCTCCGCGAGACAGGGTTTCTCTTATAGCACTAGCTGTTCTGGAACTCACTCTGTAGACTAGGCTGTCCTCAAACTCACAGAGATCCACCTGCCTCTGCCTCCCAAGTGCTGGGATTAAAAGTGTGCACCACTACTGCCCTCCTGGGATAGAGCCAGTAAAAGAAAAAACCCACCAAAGCCATAACTCATATCAAAGTTAGGTGAGAATCAAAGTAACCTTGAAACATTTGTTTCTGACAGAACATAGTAATTATTTCAGACAATTATGAACAATTAGTTTTACTTATACATTCTTCAGTTATTTTAGTTTATATTAAGTTTGTTAACATTAAGTATTCTATTTAATACATCTGGGCCATGGTCAAGGTCATAGAAATCTCCAATGCGTTTCCAAGGCAGCCATGGTTTTTGAGGGACTAAGTAAACAAAGATGGTTTTTTCTTACTTATCAATCCACTCCATCCTTTGCTGGTTTTTTTTTTTTTTGGTTTGTTTGTTTATATTTGTTTTGTTTTTGGTTTCTTTTTTTTCCAAGACAGGGTTTCTTTGTGTAGCCTTAGCTGTCCTGAAACTCATTCTGTATACCAGGCTGGCCTTGAACTCACAGAGATCCTCCTGCCTCTATCTCCTGAGTGCTGGGATTAAATGTGTGTGCCACCACAGCCTAGCATCCCTGGCTTTTTCTTTTTCCCTGTTTTTCTTTTGTTCTCTTTTTCCTTCCTCCCTTCCTTTTCTTTCTTTCTTGACAAGATCTCACTCTGTAGAGCAGGACATTGAAGAGGTGAACACTTGCTTCAGCCTGTGGAGCTGCACCAACCAGCTTGTGTATATCTTTGTGGGATGTGTCTGAAGCGAATGTCTGGGAAAATTGCTATGTACCAACAAAGACGATATCAGCCCTTGGGCCCTGCCTTGGCACACCTCCCGTGCCCATGGAAACAGAAAACAACATTAGGGAAGGCCAAGAAGACTCATTCCGGTTTTTTGTGAGGGTTCCCTAGTGCAGGGTAGGGCCTGAATCCAGGAAGGAGCTATCTCTGGGTGGGGCAGTGGATGGAAGGAGCGTGGCCAGGGTTATTGACTGACCTGCCTTAGCAAGCGTCTCTTGAGTGAGACCTGGGAAGGGACTGTCAAGGAGTCCCTGGGTGCAGCTGGATAGAAACATGGACAGCCATTTGTTCTGAGACCACACATGACCCTAGAGCCATCCCAAAGGCCATCCCCCCACCCCAGGTATGCCTGCAGGCCCCAGGTTGTGCATGTGTATCCAAGTACTCGGGCTCTGGCACACCCCCCCACTAGAGGCAGGCAACCTGCCAGGTGCCCTGTGCCTCCACCCAGTGCACACCCCTGGCACTCCGTGGACAGTGAGATAGTGTGCTCTGTGTGTGGCCGGGCCCCAAAATCTGTGACGGCAGAGACACCACCCTTCCAGATGGTTCTAGTCCTCCCCTGGCCTCTCTGTTTTACCAAGGATTTGCTCAGCTCTCCGCTTCCAGAGCATCTGCACACCCCCACCCTTATCCCCTCCTCTCCTCCTCTATAGACTAGGTCCGGGGCTATAGCAGTTTGGACCTCTTTTTCAACAGAAGGACTGAAGGACTACAAGAAATGGCTAGGGGAGGGTTGAACTGGTGACCTTAAGTCCAGAAACTACTCAGGAATGCCAATCCAGCCCTCTTGGTGCGTCTTAAGTATTGGTAGGCTAGGGACTAGGAATCTATCCTCGGAGAGACTGTGCATCTCTACTCTAGAACCCCCCACTCTAGAACCCCGCTCTAGAACCCCCACTCTAGACCCCCCACAGCCTGGTAGTAAAGAGCTTCAGAACGCCTTTGTGGAGCTGGGCATTTGTGGAGCACCAGCTTGGGGCAAAACTGTGTCCTCAAGTTAGGGTCCCTGGGAGGAGTGTTCTGGGGGAGGGGAGTTCAAGTCTGTGGGTAGTCACTGAAGTGTGGCCTTTGGGTTAGACACATGGTGCCACACAGTGATGCCACAGCTGAGAGCTCTGACCCCCACCCCAGCCAGTGAGATGACGTACCCCAGATCCGGCCCTGAGATCTTGTTTTGAGAGGAGTGTGTCAAGAGGAGAGGACTCTGGTAACAGTGTGTGTAAGGAGGTCCATGTGTTAGGGAAAGGCAGGAAGTTCCACAGAGCAGGGAGATGAAGGGTGGGAGCTGAATGCCCAGCTAACAGCAATCACAGCGTCAGAGAGTTAGGCACTGGTTAGAGCCCAACCCCGGTGAAGGCCTGCCTGTGGTGAGCACACTGGTCTGCAAGTCTCTACCTGGTACCAGTCACGGCTCAACAGCCTCCTTAGCTGGGCGGTGGACTCGACTGCTGAGCACAGCAGCTTCTCCCTGAGATAAGGACTGACCGTTCTTCTTTGACTGTACCTCCAGGGATCAGGGAAGCGACCTGGGTGTGGCCTGGCCTGCATTCCTTGTCTTGACCTGACCTCTACTCTCCAACCTCAAGTTGGTGGGTCCTCAAGTTTAGATTCTGTTGTCCCTGTGGCAGGAAGGGCTTTCCTGGATAGGAGTCCCCTCTTCTGAATTCCCCTGGTGAAACTGTGGCCGCAGTCCAGTTGCCTGGCAAAGGTCAGGCTATTTACTTGTCTATAACCAGGTGGACCTCCTGGTGTCTGCATGGGTTAGATCTGAGAAAGTCTGGGAGGGGCTGGGCTACAAGGCCGAGACACTCTCAATGCCCAATGCCCTCAACTTTCTTTCTGGGAGACGGCAGGTTCAAAATAGGTGCAGAACCCTTGAATGATAATTTGCATCTGTTTGCATTTTATTTTACTTTTATTTATTTTTGTGGTCTTTTTTTTTTTTTTTTTTTTTTTTTCAAGACAGGGTTTCTTTGTGGCTTTGGAGCCTGTCCTGGAACTAGCTCTGTAGACCAGGCTGGTCTCGAACTCACAGAGATCCGCCTGCCTCTGCCTCCCGAGTGCTGGGATTAAAGGCGTGCGCCACCATCGCCCGACCTTGTGCGTGTGTTTTAAAACAGGGTCACACTCTAGAGACCAGATTGGTCTCACCAGTCCTAGTAGGAAAGGACAATCGCACCTCACCAGGCTTTATCTGAACTTCAGAAGTTTCCTGTGCCCGACGGGGCTCCTGCAAGCTCTCGCAGGTGCAAGGCTCAAGGTGGTCCTGATAGGGCGCTTCATCATTTGAGGGAAGGACCTAAGGTTCCCTGCTCAGCGCTGCACACTCGCCCTGCCCCAGGCAGGGGGCGGGGCGTGGGCCCGCGGGAGCTGCCTGGCTCCTCAGAGGGTCCCCAGAAGACTCGGCGCCCCTGCATGGCACTTGGCCAGTTTGTCCTGCCAGAGGCGAGCATGGACCAGATGACCATTCTTGGCCAGTTGATTAGGATTAGCGATCCCAGGGGTCCAAGTCCCGGACTCAGGGGGCGGGGCGGGGGCGGGGCCTTAAAGGGCAGGGCCGTGGGGTCCCTGAAAAGCGCGGACCAGGCGGACGCCACCCAGTCCAGAGCTTACTACCTACTTCCTTCTAGTTGCAGCCACTTGTGTAGGACTCAGCTCCGCCATGCCGAAGTGTCCCAAGTGCGACAAGGAGGTGTATTTCGGTGAGCATGCTTGGGTGTCCCAGCCTTTCTCTACATGCCCGCGGGCGCACTGCAGGCAGTACGCGGAAGCGTAGCCTGGAGGCGGATAGTTCTGGGGTTGTGCAGGTGGGCGCCTAGAGTTCGGGGAATCGCCTTGGATCGAACCCATGAACCTTGTCTGCGGCGTGAGGGTGGGACAACTTGGTATCAAACGGAACCGATATCTATGCCCACTTTTCTTATGCTTTTGGGTCGGTTTTCTAGCCTCCTTGACTCTGGGTCTCCAGATCTCCATGACTCCAATGCTTTTAGGTCTCCCCTTCTCTGTGATCCTCGCCTCTGGATCCCACTGGTCTGTCCCGTCTTCTCTCTGCGTGTCCTGGGCGGGGTCCCCGCGGGAAAGGAAGGAACGCGGGACTGGGCGGCCCCTCCCAACCCTAAGTAGAAACAGACACGGAAAACCACGTCCGGGAGTGCAATCTCTGGGGTGCTAGTTTTCTTGCTCTTCGCGCGCCCCAGGGCTCCCACAAGAGGGTGTTTAAGTCAACTCCCCTTGTCCCTGTTGTAGAGAAGGGCGCGCCCAGGTTCATTTATCCAGCCACCAGCGCAGAGGTCAGAAGACTTAACCCATTCGCGACCTAGCCTTAGACTCTCTAGACCTGCTCCCCAAATCCATCCCGCCTTGTCCCTCAAGTCTGTAGGGCTCCGCTCCAGCCCTAAAAGCCCTCAGGGGGTCACATCCCTGTGGTAGCGCTTGAAAATGTCCCACCAATGAACTGAGGGGCTGTGGCCCACACCTTTGGTCCCAGCACTTGGGAGGCAAAGGCAAGGAAGAGCTCTGTGAATTCAAGACTAGCCTGGTCTACAAAGCAAGTTCCAGGATAGCCAGGGCTGTTACACAGAGAAACCCTGTCTCAAAATACTGGACAGAGAGAGAGAGAGAGAGAGAGAGAGAGAGAGAGAGAGAGAGAGAGAGAGAGAGAGAGAGAGAGAGACAGAGAGAGAGAGGAAAAGAAAATATCCCTCCCGTAGGAGGACCCTTCTGGCTTGTGCTATAGGAGGTGTCTCTCTATGGAGCTCAGGGCAGTCTGAGGACCCAGGGTGGGGTACCTACCACACTGAGAGAATGAAGCATGTATGTGTTGTGCAGCTGAAGGGATATGCAGGCACCCCAGGGTCTCAGTGGGTTTGTGCTCTTGCAGCTGAGCGAGTGACATCACTAGGCAAGGACTGGCATCGCCCCTGCCTGAAGTGTGAGAAATGTGGAAAGACACTGACCTCTGGGAGCCATGCCGAGCATGAAGGCAAGCCCTACTGCAACCACCCCTGCTACTCAGCCATGTTTGGGCCCAAAGGTATGTTGTGGGCCTCTTCCCTAACAGGCCTCTCACCTCAACTGACCCCCTTCCCCAACCTATTGATCTCATTTTCTGTTTTTTTGTTTTGTTTTCAGGCTTTGGGAGAGGTGGAGCCGAGAGCCACACTTTCAAGTAGATCCAGGTACAGCCCCATCTCCAATCCCACCCGGTCCGCCTGTCTACAGGATGAGGTCAGCCCTGGTGGAGTAACAAAACTTGGACATGCACTCACGTTTGTCTCTGTCTCTCCTTACAGGTTGTGGAAACCCTCCCTACCCGCCCAGGCACATGCCAGGCCTTAACCTTGGACAGCGGGGGCTCTCAGTAGCCCTACATGCCCTTAATAAACCTGATCTTTTGGAAGATCCGTGTGTTTGTCTACCAGTGTGTGCTGGAGGGAAGCTGCAGGGAGCCTTAGGCCTAATGCAGGATACTGATTTTTCCTGCTGTTGTAGACATTGCTGCCCACTACCCTCTGGGGGAGTGCCACTTCGGGGCAGGACTTCAGAATCCATAAAGTTCCTTAGTGGTTCTGGCCTGTGGTGAGGCCCTGGCCAACAGGGTCAGCAGGAACATGGAGCCTGGGAGTGGGTGGGGCTGGCCACAGTTCAGAGGGTGAATCAGTGGGAGCTGATATGGTTCCCTTTCTGAGATTCTTTCGTGGGAGTTGTGCGGACTTCTTGCCTATTCCATTTCCACTTCCTGTAACCCCACCCTGTCCCCAGAAGTGCACCCTTGTGGATGTTCTGCAGCTGCTCAACAGATACCACATCCACATCTGCGCTTCCCCCTGCCCAGGAACGCTCTGGGTGACTCGGTGCTCTAACGGGATTTGAGGGCCAGGGCCGGCTCTGTGGCAGTAGGAAGAGTTTTCTGGAAACTTATGTAGAGCCCGGCAACTCTCAGCTTCCCCTTCCCCCATGCCACTGGCCTTTCAAGACTCTTTTGGACTTAACAAGGCCACAAAGAATGAGCCTGATAGGCTGTTGGTGAGTCCTGTAAGTGGCCGTGTGTGTGTGTGTGTGTGTGTGTGTGTGTGTGTGTGTGTGTGTTTTACTGGGTGATTCTGGAATCCCAATGGGTAGACATCATAGTGCTTTAGGTTATAACAGTATGAGCAGAATAGGTCAACCTGAGTTTTTTTTTTTTTTTTTTGAGACAGGGTTTCTCAGTAGCTATGGAGCCAGTCCTGGAACTCCCTCTGTAGACCAGGTTGGTCTTGAGATTGCCTGCCTCTGCCTCCTGAGTGCTTGGATTAAAGGCATGTGCCACCATGGCCCCGGCTAAACCTGAAATCTTAAGAGTTTCCAGCTGGGAGGGGTATGGGCGTTGGGACAGACCTCCAGGTCTTGGGTGTCCAACGTCTGCAGAGGACCTGGAAAAGGCATGGGTGAAGGGCAGAAGCTCCGTTTCCCCTGTTTTCTCCCACCTTCGAGGACCCTGCCTTCCTCATAACCCCAGCCCCCTGCACTCAGTTCCATGTCTCCCAATGCGGGCAGACTTGGAGTGAATTCCCAGCAACCTGAGGCCTGTAGGAACGAGCAGGTCAGGTGGGGCAAGAGCATAGTATTGCAAAGAGGCCTCGAGAGACAAAGGGCTCCTTAGGGGTGTATCAGGAGTTCCTTGGCACAGTAGCCAAGATCTTTGAGCTTAAGGTTTCAGGGCGCTGTGAAGTGTGACGGTATGCACAAGCCTGTGCAGAAGCAGGGTCCTAGACCCAGGGCGGTAGGAGCAAGTAGGGTCTAGCTGGGCTTGGCTATCTGGCACCAGCAGCCCTAGCTGCTCGGCAAGGGCCCAGGAAGGACACCTGAGGCAGAATGGCCCAAGGCACCAGATGAGCAGAGGAAAGTCTGCAGCAAGAAGTCATATGAGGGGGCGGGGAGGGGTAAAGTGCGGAGCAGGAGCACACAGAAGGTTGAGATCGAGGTGGGCCGACAGTCCCGCACTTCCGGAGGGCGTGGCCATTCTGTAGCTGCGGTTAAGGTGGCAGGTGCCTAGGGTCCGTTGCCCTTCCCTCTCACCTCAGTTTCGTCTTACACATCACACCCTCTCCCTCTTTCCCGGCTTTATTGAGATGGAGAGCGCACACAGTACTGTGCACAGTCCCAGCTATTTCTGGTGACATCGAGCACACAAAGCTTAGCTTGTGCCCGCTCAAGCGTACAGGCCCCGCCCCCACAATTCGCCCGGTCTTCCGTCGCCTGCAGATCCCCGGATCCCCGTAGGCCGCGTCTGGCCTTTGTCCGGCCCTCCTCCGCACGCACTGGAACATTTGAAGTGGTCTTTCGTCCCCGGCTTCCCACAGAGAGTGTTCTGGTAAAGGCTGTGGCCACGTACCAGCCTCATGCCCATTGCTGAGCATAATTGCTGTCTGCTTGTGGTGCGGCGTCTTAACCCGCTCATCAGGTTGGAGTCTGGGTTCATTCTGCCGTTGTCATGTAGCTGCTGTGTACTTCTACACGTTTCCTCGCAGGGTTCTCACGGCTTACCAGGATTGACACTGTAGTGCGCGAAACTAAGTTCAACACTAAAGGAGATGGCCGCACCCTTTTCTAAAGTGGAGAATTTTCCTCAAAAACTAGGCTTCTAGTGGCTGGAGGAAGGATGAAAATGGGGACAAGGAGGTCTGGGATAGTACAGGAGAGGGAGGACGGCTTTCTCAAGAGATTCCTGGCGACGTGGCCCCCGGAACTCCCCACCCGGTTTGCCGGGCTCGGCTCCTCCTCGCGGGTCCCTGGCGCCCCCTGGCGGCGAGCTCCAGGGCGGCTCCGCAGAGACACTCCCTCCGTGTTTGGGTGGAGCCGTTCTTTCCCCGCGCCTCCAGGGGACACTCGGGCGCATGCGCACCCTCCGGCCGCGCGCTACCTGCGCGGGAGCCGCCTGGAGGTTGGGAACCAGAGGTGCTGATTGGTGCGTTCCAAAGTCCGCAGAGCTGGCAAACCCGCGGCCCCGCCCAGACCCCGGAAGTGCCTGCCTAAGGGACAGACTGGTAGGCATTCAAACGCCGGTCACCGCTCATTGGGCCTGGGCGCAGAGGGCGGGTCCCAGCCCGAGCCCTGATTGGTCGTTGGGTCCGGCTTGCCGGGGCGGGCGATCCGAGGCTGCCTGGTGCTGGCTGCATGGGGCGGCGGAGGCACCGGGTGGAAGGGGCGGCCAGGGCCCTTCCTGAAGTTATCGCTGCGTTGAGTCGGTCCCTGCCCGCTGGGCCCAGCCCTGAAATCTTCCGCCGCGCGAAGTTTGACCGTCCAGAGGCGGTGAGGCTATCAGGGTAGGCGGCCGGGGTCGGGGAAGGCGTTGTCCTGGGCCGACGTTGGTGAGACTTGACACCCGCTGTCTACAAACTCCTTCGCTGCAGGCTCCAGTGCTCTGGCAGCTTCTCTTACGCGTGCTCTCACCGCTTGCTGCTAAAGATACCTTGACCAACCTTGCTCCAGGTAAGCCCTGCCCTCTCAGAAAGCCACGCCCAAGGGCCCTTATTTCCACTCCCCTAATTCGGTCGACCTCGCTCAGCTCAGCTCGGTAAGTCCCGCACCTTTAAAGCTCCTCTTTTGTCTACCCTTCTGTATTCAACTTCAACGCCCCCTTTCTGCAGACACCTGTCCCTTCCCCTCTCTCTGCCAGCACTGCCCCGCCCACTTCCTTAAGCCTCGCTTTCTACGACCTTTTCCCTCGCTCACCTGATTAGCAGTGGCTCTGAGACTGACTAGACCCTGAGCCAGCCATTCACAGAAATCCTTCCCCCTGGGCCTCCTTTGTCCAATCAGCTCACTCCCAGTTTCCCAGAAGGACCCAGGTGACACCTCCAGGTTGGCACCCCCTAAACTGGTGATTTCCTACTCCAGAGGCTCAAGCCCGTGTGGTGAAGTCAGCACTGGACTCCCAGGGCTACCCCAGGTCTGCGCTGGTACAGTTTCCTGAGGGCAATTCTCAGAGAAGTCGGGAACTGCTGCTGGCCCTGTCTTGGCTTCTGGCACGAGAACCCTTCCTTGAGCAGCTGCTTGCCCAGACCCGTGTGCGGTTGGATGATCAGCTGCCCCAGTGTGAGGTGAGTATGTAGTGAGGGTGTTTGAGCCGAACTTTGGCCAGAAACCCTGGATTTCTCTGTGGTCCCAAGTCATATGGTACCCTTGGTGCGGTCCTCATCCAGCTTCCCAGCTGAGACTAGAGCTCATAGCGCACCTCCTCCTCCTGGTCCTTCCTTTAGCACGAGATGGGGTGTATAGCAAGGCTGACTCTTGTTCCCTCTCTAGTGTGAGGCCCTGGCCATCCCTGGTCCTCTTGCACCCCGTGTGGAAACAGAGAGTCCGGTGGATCTCCGACTAGTGGAATGGCTGATGGGAAAGCTGCGGTTTAGGTGGCGCCGCCTGATCTCCAGTCAGCAGGAACAGTGTACCCTGCTCAGCAAGGTAGTCCAGCCCTATGGCTCCTCACACTGGGCCCATTTGCCCTGTGCCCCAGGCTACCTTTCCCTGTGGTCCAGCTCTGTCATCACTGTTGGCTCACTAGACTGCTGGACTTCCCCCAGCTCTAGCCTATAGGTTAGGTCTCCCCTTTACAAGTAGAGCATGACCCTGCCTTACCTCTGTCCTGGTGAGCAAGGGGTGGAAGCCCTCAATGAAATTGTCCAGTGCCCCTCCTCTGCAGCCTCCACCCCCAGCATTACGGAGCTGCCCTGAGCCCAGCTCTGTCCTTCTGGCTATGAGTGGTCTCGAAGGTGTCTGTATCCAGCTAAGGGAGCTCTTGTTGGGGAGTGGCTCCCCAGCCTGGGTACATTGCTTGTTGCAGATCCACCTGTACACCCGTGGATGTCACAGCCAGCGGAACCTTGACCATCTTTCTGTTGCTGAAACAGAGATGCTCAGAGACCCAGAGAGCAGTCAGCAGGTGAGAGTTGGTAGGGTGCCAGAGTGGCTGCTGCCCTTGATAGGGTGTGGTCTACTGGGGAATACCTGGGTTGGTGTTAGGCTTTGACGTCTGTGTCTCTGGGTCTTTGCCAAAGTCACTGTCATTTGCTATGGTGGGTGGTCAGTGTGTCCCTTAGGATTCTCCCTGTCCCGTTGATTGCACACCTGTCCAGGAAGGAAGACTAGGTGTTGTGTATGCCTGTTATTTGGCCAGGCAAGGTCCAGGTTGGAGGGATGTGGTGTCCAGGAGGGGACGGCTGGCTTGGAGGAACACTGATCTTGGTCTGAAATGGGCGGCTAGCTCTGCCTGACTGATGTATCTGGAGGTGTTTAAAGGCCGAGTGAGTGGGGAGAGCTGCTCTTCAGAGCCTAGACTCTTAGAGTCTCTGGGGAAGTCTACTGGCGTAGATCTGTGCACAAGCGTTGATTTGTAGGCCTCAGTCCTGTCTTGTTGCCAGGGGCCATTTGATTCTTCCCAACCAAGGCTGCCCTAGGCAGTGGGCCCCTCCTGATGGTCTTGATGGACCTAAATCTTAGCACAGACCTGGAGGATGGCAGGCCATGAATGAGACCCAGTGATAACGTGGCCTTAGGCAGACAGTGCCTTCTGTCTGAGGTGGGAAGAGTGTCAGTGTTGGCCCCATCCCCAGCTTCTCCCAGGATATCCAGTTCTTTCCACTTGCCCTCCCTCCCCCACCTTCCTGCCTGTCTTTCTAGGGCCCTGTCCATCATCACTGGCTTCTTCCTTTTGGTCAGCTTATCTCTGAGGTTCACGGGAGAGGTCCAGCATTGGTCACCACTTAGCGGCTGGACTGTAGACCTCCCGAGTGGTTAGCTGCCTATTGGCATTGGGCATGTATTGCAGCCGAGCTGGAACTTGGGCTGGGTGACCCCTTCTTCCAGGTCCAGCTCCCTTCTTATCCTCTTCTCGAGCCCAAGATTGAACTGTTTCTGAGGCACAGCTGTTAGTGCAGGACTAGCAAGCAGGCTTTGCTCTGCTGAGGGTGGGCAGTGGTTATCTTCTGACCTGACCCTGCCCTTCCCTCTTATGCATGCCTCAACTCTGTCCCATGCCCCTGCCCTATGCACAAATCCCCATCACCTATCAACTCTTCCTTACCTTGGGGGTTTGTTCCCAAAGATACATGGCCCAGCAGGCTCCCCGGTCTTAGGTCTTCCCATCTATGCAGCCTTTTGGGACAGCCTCTAGTCGGTGGAATGTTGGGCAGAGCATTCTGGTCAAAGGCCCCTGGACTAGAGCTTGGCTCGGGAGATGGTCAGGGAGCGGTCTGGCCCAGCAGTCTGTGTCTTCTTCTCTAGCTTCTGCAGGCGCTGGAGAGTGAGAACGTACGCCTGGGGGCAGCTCTGGAGTGGCGGCAGTGTGAGCTGGTCTTCTGGCAGTGGATGGTGAGGACGTCTTCCCTGCTGTCCCAACCCTTCCTGGCGCTGGCCAGGAGTCCCAGGCTCATTGATAGTAGAGTTTGGAAGATCATCCCTCCTTGAAGATGGAGACCAGGGTTCTAAGGGATGCTTCTGCTCAGGATATCGGCTGTACTCAGTGGAAGCCTCATATTGCTGGTCCTTGCCTCTGGTTCTCCCAGAGGTCTGGTTTTTGTGCTTCCCTGAATGCCAGAGAAGTAGCCAGGGAGTCAGAAGCTGCCCTGTCTGCAGTGCGATCTGGGAATGCTCTGCTCCATCAACCTCTGCATCCTCTGTCCCCACATGAAACCTGTGTTTGTCCCTGACCGTCTCACTGGGGTCTCTGCAGGATACAGTTCTGGATGCCTGCTTGTCGGAGACTCCTGCTGTGACCTCACAGCCCACAGTTCTGCCCATGATTTCTGAACGTGGGCTTGGTGAGCTGGAGTTGGTAAAACAAGAGTTGCAGGCCCTGCAGGAGGAGCTACGGGAGGTGGCTGAGCCCCGGAGGGCGGCATGGGAAGCCCAGGTGAGCTCCTAGGCAGCTACTTTGCCCACTCTTCCCAACCTACGCTCCAGCTCTGCCTCCTTTTTTTCTGTCTGGACTGGCTCTTTTAGTGGGAGGTCTTGGTTAACCATTCGACAAAGTCTCTGGATGAATTACCCTACTTACTTGGATTAAGTTTGACGGTGACACACTTGGACAGCAAGTTCCAAAAGCAGGGGTTGCAGGGACGAAACCCCACTACCCTTCACTGTCACCTTGAGATTTTCTCCGGGGACTCCCACAGAGGTAGGCAGCCTGTGCAGAATTGCCTGTCCATGCGCATCGCCGGTTGGTCGGCCACTCTGCCCCTCCCCAGCAGTTCCTGGTAGCGTATGCCGCTCACTGCTGCATCCATCAGTTCTCCTTTTAATGTCAGCTGCAGGCAGGCTCCCCTTAAGCTCTTCCATAGTCTCCTTGAAGATCGGGAGCAACCACTGTTTTTCCTCCAACTCTCCACCCTAGTGAGGCTGGCATGCTGCAGACCATGAGCCTGTGGTTGGGCCAGAGGTCTCTTCCTCACAGCAGCTAATACCCCAGGAGTGGTAGTAGATTTTATTCTGAATTTTACATATATTTAGAACTGTGAGGGCAGAGCCCATTCAGCAGAGCACCCAGGACTCAAGGTGACTCTCTGGGGTCTTTGGAGTGGGTTAGTGGCCTCATCAGTGTGACCTTCACATAGACCTGCTGCCCACAGGGTCTTTGGCTAGGGATTGCCCTGAGGGATTAGAGGTAGTGCCCTATACCCCCTGGGTCAGTCCCACTCAGGTATTCCCCTCCTAGATAGCAGTAGGAAGGAGAGGGTGGTGGGGGATGCTGCCCCAAATCCTGGAGTAGCAGGTGTCCCCAGGAGTCTTCCTTGTGTTCCGAAGACCCTTGAGGGACATGGTAGGCTAGAAACTGCCCAGCTGTCCTACAGTCAGCTGTCCTGAGTGAGGAGCCCTGGAGGTTAAGGATCTTGATTCTCTGAGTTTTGGGTCCCTGTGTCCCAGCTGCTGCTGGCATGGGCTTCAGGTGTTGAAATAGGAAGCGGTGGGGCTGCGTCCCCAACACCCCGGCCGCTTGGCTAGCTCATGCCCGAAATAACAACACACAAACTGTATTCATTTAAGAACTGCTTGGCCCATGAACTCTAACCCTTACAGGCTAATTCTCGCACCTGGACTAGCCCATTTCTAATGATGTGTGTAAGCACCCCAAGGTGCGCTTACCGGGAAGATTCTAGCCTCCGTCCATCATGGTGTCTCTGCTCCAGAGAGCAGAGCTGTTGAGTCTCCGGGAGCAGAGCAGAGTCTGACCTCACTTCCTCTTCCGCCCAGAATTCTATTCTGTTTACTCCTCCCATCTATGTTCCAAGCCATGAGGCCAAGCAGCTGGTTTATTATAACTTAACCAATGAAATCAACAGATTGATATATGACACTCCCACATCATTCAGGTGCTTTGTGAGGGTAAAAGATTTTTGGGCTAGCCAGGCCTTTTGTACGGGTCATGGGTGGCTTGGCTTTGTATGGTGGGATGATGCATGGACTAATGCCTTGCTTTGCAGCTCTGGAGCTGCAGGGTTTTTGGGTGCACCTGGACCCGTTCTCCTGGGAACAGAGCTGCCCTTGGCTCAGGCCTGTGTGTCTTCTCTCATGCAGGTTGGAGGCCTAGGTCAGGGGCCAGAGTGGAGCACCACAAGGAGAGCCTTGCAGGAGGCTGTCAAACAGGAGTTGATTGCCCTGCAGGTATCCTGGGAGCCATCCAGTGACCCTACCCAGCCCCAGAGACCCCATCGGCTGGTGAGAAGTAAGGATCAGTCACCAGGACCTCAAGGCCTACAGGCAGCTGAGATGATCAGGACCCTGAGCACCCAGGAGGCCGGTCTGAAAAAGGTGCTGCATCAGCTACAGAGTCAATGTCAGCAGGAGCTGGCCAGGCTGGCTGGTGCTCTGCCTGGCTTGATTTGGATTATGGCTCCTGGACACTGAAGGCCCCAAGGTGTGCCCACCTGTGTAGAGGTCTTTGTAGGGTCTCAGAGGAGCAGACTGGGGCTGGCATTGGAGCAGAGGTCCAGGCCCTGTTGCCTACAGTTTTATGGTCACCATGGGCTGGTCCTCCAGAGCAGTTTGGAGGGGACCTATATATACATGGTAGAGCTGTCTCTGGGGACACCAGGTTGTTGCCCTCTGCCACTGCCCTTTAATTTCCTCCTCTTCTGATACTGTGCTATGCATGGGGCATGGTTGGCCCCGTGCTGGAATCTGCACAGTGCAGGAAGCCCCGGGTCTCCCCCAAGTGGAGCAGCTCTGGTTTCTCCGACTCTAGTTGTACACCTCCTGCAGGAGAGCCTCCTCCTGTGCTGGGCCGTGGATGTGCCTGCTGTGTGTGGGGAGCTGGATGGGAGCCCTGGGGCTCTGCCGGGGAGAGAAGAGGAGGGAAGCTGCAGTGAGACAGAGAAGGCCTTTGTTCTGAAGGCTGCTGGGCACTGGGCAAGCTCAGGTCTCACAAAGCAGCCTGTGTCCAGGATGTGCCCACAGCCTGGTGGGATGGCTCTCTCCTAGCCCAGGCTTCTAGCCGGTGGGCCCAAGCGGGTCCCATGGTTTCTAACCCTGCCTTCTTTCCTAGCCCTAGCTCCAAACACTGACCAGACACTGGGCAGGTGGTAGGTCCCACTAGGCCACCTCTAGCCTCCTGCTAACTCAGGCCTGAGGCCACTATCCAACTCTGGGCACCCTGGACCCTCTGCTAGAACATTTTCTCATGGGGTTTTCCTGCTTGCTTGTGTCGTATTGTAAGAGTGACAGCTCATGCCTAGGGTGACAGTTCTGATACAGGTGGCCTCTGGCCCTGAGGCAGGGCACCATGCTGTTTGTTCCAGTGACTGTTCCTAGCATGTTTCTGGAGGACCAGTGTCTAACAGGTCCTAACTTTCATGACATAGCTCCTGGAGTCTCTGGAACCTCCTGCCTGTTGCTGAGCCTCTGCTGTCCCTCCTGGCCTGCAGCCCCTGCCCCTGCTAACACTTGCTTAGCTCTTGCTGCTTCCACCTGTGGGTTCCAGCTCTGGTCCAGGACACATGGGAACTTGGCTCCTTGTGATGGTGACATGAGCTATAAACAAGTTCAGTTATGCTCCCTGCCTCTGAAAACTGCCCTGCTCTAGGACTTCCAGTAGCCCTTTGGAGCTTGACCTTAAAAAATCTAAATTCAGGGGCTGGAGAGATAGCTCAGAGGTTAAGAGCACTGACTGCTCTACCAGAGGTCCTGAGTTCAATTCCCAGCAACCACATGGTGGCTCACAGCCATCTGTAATGAGATCTGGTGCCCTCTTCTGACATGCTAGCATACATGGAAGGAATGTTATATACATAATAAATAAAAAAATCTTTAAAAAAAATCTAAATGCAGCTGGACAGTTGTTAATCCCAGCACTCGGGAGGTAAAGACAGGCGAATCTCAGTGAGTTTGAGGCCAGCGTGGTCTACAGAGTGAGTTCCAGGGCAGCCAGGACTAATTACACAGAGAAGCCCTGTCTCGAAAAAAAAAGAAAACCAATAAAAACCCAAAATGCAGATCCAGTACTACTAGCTGTCACTTCTCCATTTGCTCTGTGGAGTTAATCAGTTCCAGGTAGAATCCCACATCGTGTCTGCTTTGTCTTCCCTGGGTCTCGGGTCTGTGGGCCATGTGAAAGAAAGCATGTTGGCCAAGCGGTGGTGGTGCACACCTTTAATCCCAGAACTCAGAGGCAGAGGCAGGTGGATCTCTGTGAGTTCAAGGCCAGCCTAGTCTACATACAAGGGCAGCTAGGACTTACACTGAGAAACCCTGCCTCGAAAAACAAACAAAAGAGCATGTCAAAAGCTCAACCATGGGCCCCATCCTTGGTCAGGTTGTCAGGACTTGTCACTTGGCAAGGACCTCAGTATCAGCTTTTCCACACATAAGGGCTCAAAATAATGCACATTTGTGGTCTCACTGTTCTTTGTCTTGCGCTCCCACACAGCCAAGTAAGAATAAAACCAAATACAACCGTCTTGGTGGGCCCTGAGGTCCTAGGGTGAGCTCGCACCATTGATGACACATGGCACTCCAGGGTCCACCTGCAGCCTGACAGATGAGGCCTTATGGGCCCCCTGACTTTGGGAAGAGTGATCTTATTGTCTCTAACACCCCAACCTGATCAAGGTCAGGAGAATCTAATGCCTGGCACAAGGACTAAAGCTCTGGCCAGCAGGTGGACAGTGGGGCCCTGTTCTGAGACCAGTGAGGACATGCTGTCTGTTTCTTGGGTTCCCACCTAAGGGAACCTAATATGCAAAAACAAGCACTCCCTGCTTGAGGCCATGGGGAATACCGGGGTGGTTTCCTGACACCAAAACCTGCTGACTGTGAGGGGAACTTTGGTGGTTTCAGCTCTTATCAAAGCTAAGAACTGCTCGTTAAAGACCACATAATAGGATGCAGATCAGTGGTGAAACACTTGTTTATCTGGTGTGAAACAGGACTCCATCTTGGTTGGGGCGGTTGGTGGGAGAGGCAGTTTGGGCTGGGAGTGTCAACTACACTTGTAAATGTTTGGTATAGAGATGAGCAACAGGATATCAAGACAGCTGGAGACTGAAGAGATTAAGTGGTTAAGAGCACTGGCTGCTCTTCCAAAGGACCCGGGTTCAATTCCCAGCATACACATGGCAGCTCACAGCTGTGTCTCCAAGTCCAGGGGATCCAACATTCTCACACAGACAGACATGTAGACTAAACCCCAATGTACATAGAAAATAAATCTTAAAAAGAAAAAAAAAAAGGCAGCTGAGTGTAAGACAGGAATTGAGGAAGTCATCATGGCAACCAGTTGAATGGGGAGGAGGCTTTTGCTAAGGGCTGGCCGGAAGTGGGTGCTGGGACGCTACTCTCATTGGATCAGAGGGACCACTTCTGGGCCTCTCCCAGAGAATCAGTGCTACATGCACAGAAGACCTGGCAGTAGCCAGCTGTTAACTACAGGAAACAGAAACACCCACGATGCTGTGAGAGCCAAGAATGATGCAAGCCTGAGTAGTAGCTCGGCCTTGAAGCTAGGTGAGCTGCGGAGCACGCTACTAGTCCCAGTGCTGGGGAGGCAGAGGCAGGCAGGTTCCTGAGTTTTAGGCCAGGCTGCTCTACAGACAAGTTCTTGAGTAGTCGGGGATGTTACACGGAGAAACCCTGTCTCAGCCAAAAAAGAGAAACGAAAACAAAAAAACTTGTGTTTTGGTGTGACATTTAACAAGGCCATAAAATAATAAGGCAAGATTGATGATGTACCTGGTACCAGAAGACAAACCCAGACATAAATTGACCAGAAAAGACTTACACAATAATCTCATTCACATAATTCATGCTAGAACAAGGGGAGGTGCGGGTGCTGGAAAGGTCTCTGCTGAGGTCCTATTGAACATTGACTTTAGACTCATAACCTGCATGTCACATCTGTTTTCTGGGTTTATCAGCCTTGCCTTATAAAGAAATATCAACTCCAGACAGCACCGTCCCATGATGATGCTATCTATATATAGCTTTGTCCTTCATGTGGTGTGGGTCAGTCACCCTGGGCAAATGGGTCAGGACCTGTGTGACACTGAGTATCTGTGTCCTGTTGTGTCAGCCTTGGCTGAGATGTCAGGTCATTTAGGAGAGAAACTCAGGGATAGGTGGCTCCTGTTTAATCATGGGCCCTTGGCAGCTAGCTGGCATCATTTTATTCCATGGAAATCTGTAGGTGAGTAGGTCTAGCATTAGGAACCCTTGGCTCATGAGTACAGAAACCTGATGGACTGATAGACTCAAGCTTGTATCCCAAAGCCCTGGGAACTAGAGGTGCATGGGTCCTGACCTTAGAAGCCAGCGACTGACAGCTCCAGCTGCTCGGGTTAGGAATCTTTTTTTTTTTTTTTTTTTTTTCCGAGACAGGGTTTCTCTGTGGTTTTGGAGCCTGTCCTGGAACTAGCTCTTGTAGACCAGGCTGGTCTCAAACTTACAGAGATCCGCCTGCCTCTGCCTCCCAAGTGCTGGGATTAAAGGCATGCACCACCACTGCCCGGCTGGGTTAGAGGAATCTTGTTCTGGCTTTTTACTGCCTTGTCAACATGCAACAATTGGTGAAACTCAACTTTGAAGCAGTGGTAGCAGCAGGTAATGCAAGGTAGCATTACAGTTCCTAACCCTTGGGTGTTGAGACCCTTAGACTTCAAGGCTTGGTAATTCCAAGACCTAGTCTGAGTCTAGCACCCATCACCTTCTACCTCTGTTCTGTTTTCACTTCTGCCCCTGTGGGTAGCATGAATCTCAAATCCCAGATAGGTACAAATCTCAAATAGATAAAAGACTATTCTGAGAAAGCCTTTTGCTGGACATAGTGTAGCATCAGGGGGTATCTTAGATATCTCCCAGTTAACCAGAGGAAGCTAAGCAGCCTGGTTACATAGCCAGGAGGGGTGTAGGACGTGTTAACAGAGGAGTCCATTTACACCAATCAGCACGGCTCCCAGTTCCCCCATCACTGAATCCCTTCCTTCCTCTCCCCCCCTTTAAATTTTTCTCTCATATATTGCATCACAACCACAGATTCCTCTCCCTTCACTCCTCTCAGACCCCTCCCCCCAATACCCTAAGAACAGGGACAGCTCTGAGCCCAGAGTCCCTACAGGACAAAGCTTGAGAGTCACCTGCAGGGAGGTCCCACAAGGCATGAGACTTGATGACCACACCTGGAGACATGGTGCACAGAGGCTGTGGGGTTGAGGAAACCAACGCCGAGAGCATGAAGGTCGAGAATGTCTGCTGTGTTGAGCTGTAAGTCCCTATTCTAAGTACCCAATAATTTTTTCTGCAAATGAGCAAAAGGTTCGGGCCACAGACCTTCGAATGGCAGGAAGACCCTTCCTGAAGGAGCGCAGCCGGAAGCAGGGAGTTGTCTGCCCGGCAGCCCCTTCTCTGACAGCTGGTGGCACTGCTCTCAAAGTTGTTGGCTGGTTTTAGACACTGCCATCACTCTGGGCTCAGAGCTGTCCCTGTTCTTAGGGTATTAGGTGCCCGGGGTCGGGGTTTGGGGACATCTTTACCCTTTGCATGGTTCTCTCATTCTCTGGCCACATTTATCTCTCCCCTTAGCCATTTGGCCAAAAAATCACTAGGTACTCTTTGATGGGGTCGGGACAGGGTGGGGTCAGAGTGGAGAGCCCACAGTGTAAACCTGGGAACAGTCGCTATGCAGTGGGGCAGGTGGGCTGGAGTGCAGTGCAGGGTGCTGGGCAGAGGGAGACTGCGGTGTGCTGAGACCCTGTCAGAAGCCTGCGGAGGGTGAGTTTGGGATGAGGACAACAGCACTTGTTTGGAGTGGTGAGTGCCCTGCATGAGGGGAAGGTGGTAAAGGAGAACCCAGCATAGTGGGCCTAGGCCTGCTCTTTATTTTGAATGGCCCCTTCTGACTTGGAGAGATTCTGGGGTCTAGCAAAAGGAAGGTGAGGCCTGCCTGGGGAACTACATGGGTTCTGGTTGATCTAGGAATGGGGTCTGGTGTCCTGGTCATGAACTGTCCTGGTCTGAGAGTTGAATAAGCTAAGGGTATGCGCAATCAGCTCTCAATTCGAGTTGGGTACATGGTGGGTAGTCAAGCTTTTCAAATTGAATTTGGGACCAGAGAATTGGTGAGAACCCTGGTGTGGGTGGGACCCTGCCAGGAGTGATGAAGCCAAGATCTAAGTGTGAGGCCTGAGCCTCAGGTCTCCCACAAGCAGTAGCTAGAAAAATGAGGTCACAGGGACAGGCAGGGGAGTCACCTGAGGTTGTACAAACAGGAAGTGATTATTAGATTAGCCTTGGAATGGTGGTCCCCTCATACTCATCCTAAGAGAAAGGACGTGCAAGCCACAATACCACAGTGCCTGGCAGTCAGGGGAGATTTATTGATCTCAGAGAGAGTATGGGTCAGACTCTTTTCCTGTGTGGTCTATCTGCAGCCCTGCTTCCTCTTTGTGAACCAGAGCTTTTCCTGGACCACTCTGCCTGTGCATCACCATTGTACCCTAGGGACCAGGTGATGATACTGTAGGGATAATTGTCAGGCCTCTGAAGCCCTGGGATGGGAACCAGGGAGCCTGGAACTAGATAAGTCAATGTCACCTCTCACCCCCACACACCTAAGGGACACAGCAGTGATCCTTAGCTGCTGCTCCATGGCTCCTGGAGGTCTCTGAGCTTTCTCTGTTCACAATATTTTCTATGTGTATCTCAGTACTTTCCTGTGACATCCTTTGGTCAAAAAGAGGGCTGTGGAGATAGCTCAGTAGATAGATAGTAGTAGTAGTAGATATGAGTAAAGGGCTTGTCATGCAAACATGAGGATCTGAGTTCAGATCCTCCGAATCCATGTAAAAATCTGGGTTTGGAGTTATTTGCCTATGAAGCAGGTACTAGAAATGAGACAAGAGGATCCTGGGCACTTGCTAATCAGCCAGTCTAGTGAATTGGAGAGCTCCAGGTTCAGTGAGACCCTGTTTCAAGAAATAAGGTGGAGAACCAAACTGGAATATACCTGGTGTTGATCTCAGACCTCTACATGTGCACATGAGCACACAAACATACACAGACCAGCAAAAGAAAGACCCAATCATTCTGTTGATTTGTTTGGGTCAAACAACACAGGAATTTCTCAGCTGTCCTAGGAAGTGAATTGTGGAGTTGGGGGTGTAACTCAGCTGGTAGAGCTCTTGCCTAGCATGTATGTCCCGAGTTCTGTTCCCAGCACTTGATAAACTGAGTGGTGGCACGTGCCTGTAATTCCAGCACTCAGACGTGAAAGGTCATCCTTAGGCTACATAATAGGTTGGAGCCAGTTTGGGATGCATGAGAACATGTCTCAAAAGAAAAAAAAATAATTACGGTTGGAAATAAGTGAAAGACACACACCCTTGGTTTACTTCTTTAAACAACTGCACTTGCTTATAGAAAGATTTCAGGGTCTAACTTTCAAGCTTTAGTTTGATTGGGCGTCTCACCTGGGCTCCCTGATCTGCTTTGGCTTGTGCCTGGAATTTGCTTTCTTATCACCGCAATGGCTTCCACTCTAGTTTGTTGAAGAAGTAACCGAAGGAGAGTGTGCCCAGTGTTGGAACCCTGAGCTTTCTCGAGCTGTCCAGGAGGTGTTTGACGGGCTATACATCCCTATGTTACCTTCCCTGACAACTAAGATAACCAAGTGTGATGGCAAAGACTTTTAATTCCAGTACTCAGGATGCTGAGGCACGTGGACCTCTGTGAGTCTAAGCTAGCTCAGTCTATATAGTGAGTTCCAGGCCAGCCAGGTCTGGATGAGACACAATGAGACTTTGTCTCAAAACATCCCACCCCCGGATGCCTTTCAGTGTCCCCCCCCTCCCAGAATTCCCTGTGGCACCCTGGGCTGCCTTAGCACTCACTTCAGAAACTGTAGCTGCAGCTAACACGAGTCCTTCCTTGTGTTTCCCCACCTGCCTGCTCTGCGACATTTTAAGAGATTCGCTTTGTGAGTGTTGTTCTCACTGAAGCACAAGTCCAGTGAGATGTGTGTACCGATTTCTCTGTTTCTCAGAGACCAACGCCCAAGCTAGCTCTGGTTCTCTGAAGCCAGAGAAAGTCCTGCTCTGGAGCAGTGACTTGGCTGAACAGTCAGATCAGGTCAGCGGACGTGAGGTCTATATCTTGTCAGGGTGACAGTTGCAGCCCAATGCCTTCGAGCTCTTGTTGGGGTCCCTTATTCCCTTCATCTGCTTCAGCTTCTGTAGGCCACTGAATGTTAAGTGGTCATTCTATCTCATGTGTTTCTTTGATTGCTGAAATCGAGTACTTGCTTAGCTTTCTGGTTTTACTCTATGCGTATGCACATATGTGTGTGGTACATGTGTATATGAATGTTTGTATGTCTGTAGGCACTTGTGTGCATGGGGCGTGCACACATGCATAGGTAGGCGTATGCACATGTGATTACCTCTCCTACTCACTCTTCCTCTTCTATGTTGAGGGAGAGTTTGTTGCTGAACTCAGAGTTTGCCTATTTTTGGCTAGTCTGGCTAGACAGATTGCTCCAGGGTTCTTCTGTCTCTGCCTCCCCCACACTAGGATTACAGGCAAGGCCAGCATGCCCACCTGACTTTTATATATGTTCTGGGCTCCAAACCCTGGCCTTCATGTTTTGTACCACAAACACTTTACTCACTGGGCAAGCTCTGTAGCGCTGGCTCTTTTCTTCAGCAAAGGACTGGTCAGATCTTCTTCCTCCTCCTCCTCCTTTCTGACAGGGTTTCTCTGTGTAGTCTGACTGTCCTGGAACTTGCTCTGTAAACCAGGCTGGCCTCTGCCTGTCTAATGCTGGGAATAAAGGTGTGAACCACAACTGCCCGCGGTCATATCTGTTTTTATTGTGTCTGTCTCTGTGTGGTGTGTTTATCATCACTTTCTACTTTGTTTTGTTTTTATGATTTTTTTTTTTATCTTTATGGGTGTTTTGTCTACATGCACATCTGCACACCAGAAGAAGTATCAGATCCCCTGGGACTCCAGTTACAGACAGTTGTGAGCCCCATGTGAGTGCTGGGAGTTGAACGCAAGCCCTTTTAGCAGCTCTTAACCACTGAACCATCTCTCTGGCCTCTCTCCTTTAGTTATTGAGAAAGGGTCTTGTTTTGAAACCGGAGCTAGCGATTTTGGTGAGGTTGGCTGGCTGTGAGCCCTGTCTCTGCCCTCCCTAGCTCTGGGAGTTCAGACACATGGCACTGTGTCTGGTTCTAAAGGTGCCGTTGATCTGAACACAGGCCCCATGCTTTGACATTTACTCCTTGAGCTAGTTCTAGCCTGGTTCTTTGAGTTCTTCTCTTCTCTTCTCTTCTCTTCTCTTCTCTTCTCTTCTCTTCTCTTCTCTCCTCTCCTCTCCTCTCCTCTCCTCTCCTCTCCTCTCCTCTCCTCTCCTCTCCTCTCCTCTCCTCTCCTCCCTCCCTTCCTTCCTTTGTTTTTTTGTTAGTAGAATCTTTTTTATTCAGAAAAAACAAAAAACAATTTTTTTTAAAACACACACAGGAGGGGGTATGGGTAAGGGGAGGTATCTGTCTGTCCAGTCCCAGCCCCCAGCCCATGTGGTCTTGGTAGCAATAAGGGAAATGGGATAATGGCCCAAAAATATGATATGTATGTGTGTGTGTGGAAAGAAAGGGTGCAAAAGCTGAAGGGAGCGGTGGGGGAGGGGACAGATGAGGTCAGTACTTTGAACGCCGCAGGTGGGAGGCCATTTCATAACATTTCTTGTTGATCAAACCACCGTGGACACCTTCTTTGCCCATCAGCAGGACTAGCGTCTTGGCAGTCATGGTGACAGTGACATTGAAGGTGGGGGCTCCTCGGGTGCTCTTCGTGAAGATCCATTGTAAATTCCCTGTCCTGCAGCAGTGAGTCCCGGATCACAGAACATTTCTGGCCCCCAAGTGTTAACTCATTCACGAAAAAACTTGATCCGTCTTTGCCTACCAGGACACCAACCTCAGCTGGCATAAAGCTAACAAAGGTCTTCCCCAGGGATGGCGGCCCAGTCGGAGCGCGAGTCCTTGTAGCCTACGATGGCCGCGTCCTGACAGGTCCCATCTGCCATGAGGCTATCGATGTAGGCGTTCGACCTGGCCATGGCACTGCTGGGCTTGGACTGGCCTCGAACTCACAGCTATCTTCCTGCCTCTGCCTAGGATTAAAGGCATGTGCCACCACCGCCTGGCTCTTTTTTATTTTTGAGACAGTGTAACAGCTGTGTAACAGCTCTAGATGTCCTGGAACTTGCTCTGTAGACCAGGCTGGCCTCGAACTCACAGAGATCTGCCTGCCTCTGCCTCCCCAGTTCTGGGATTAAAGGTGTGAGCCACTACTGCCTGTCTTAAATGTTTTCTTTATAAGAGTTTCCGTGGCCATGGTGTCTCTTCACAGCGGTGGAAACCCTAAGACAACAGCATGTGTGTGACGGTCAGAGGACAACTTGTGGGAGTCAGTTCCCTCCCTCCTTCTACTGTTGGGTTCTCTGGATCAAATTCAGCTAATCAAGGTTGGTGGTAGGCACCTTCCCCCACAGGCATGACCTTGAATTCTTCTTCTTTTTTTTTAAAAGCCAAATTTGAAGTAAGCTTAAATACTGGCCAGGTAGATGGACTCTAGCCAGTTTTATACCCAGGTTCCTGGGAATTTGCTGACCTTGAATTCTTGATTTTTGGTCCGTTTGCCTCCATCTTCCAAGTCCTGGGATTGTAGGTGTGTGTCACTACACTGGGATTCTTCTTTGTTAGTTCAAGATGGGGTAGCACAGACTGGCCGTGGCCTCTGAGCTTCCTGTGCCAGCCTTCTACTGCTGGGATTGCAGGCCTGCGCCTCCATGACTGGCTTGCTGCAGAGTTCCTTATTCTTACTCTTGTCCATCTTGCCTGTCGTTTGTAAATTACGTGCTCTAACTTAGGTCTCTTTCTCCTGAAAGCAATCCCATGGACATTTCAGAGTGAGTAATATTAGAAAAAGGTTGGCTAGGCATGGTGGTGCACACCTTTAATCCCAGTACTCGGGAAGTAGAGGCAGGCAGATCTCTGTGAGTTTAAGGCCTGCCTGGTCTCCAGAGTGAGTTCCAGGACAGCCAGGGCCATGTAGAGAGAGAGAGAGAGAGCCTGTCTCAATAAAAACAACAACTTATCCCCTCAAAAATATAAAAAACCCAAAAAACCTCAAACAAGCAAACAAACAATACTTCCAAGCCAAAACAACAACAACAACAACAAGTTGGTATAAGGCAGTTTGAAGAGATTCCATGTTTCCATAATTTTGATTCTTCCAACTTCTGAACACATCTCTTAATTGATATTCATGGGTCCTTAGATGGAGAATTTGTCTTGTTTGGTAGGGTTTATTCATGCATATTTGATTTTAAGTGTTATGAACTCTCTTCCTCTCCTTGTCTCTGTCTTAACACTGTTTGCTGAAGATTGCAGAACATGACTGACTTCTGCACATTGACTGAGGATAAGTGAGCTTACTAAACTCTCTTATTAATTCCAAAAACCTATCTTCAGTTGATTATATCACCTGCAAGACTAATAAATTTCATTTATAAAATTAAAAAAATATTTTAAGTGTTTGGATGCTTTGCTTACATGTGTGTCTGTGTACCACATGCATGCAGTGTTTGTGGTGGCCAGAAAAGCATGTCAGAGACCCTAGAACCGGAGATACAAGGCTTTTAGTCACCTTGTGGGTACTAGGAACTGAACCCTGGTGCTCTGTAAGAGCATCGGTGCTCTTAACCACTGAGCCATCTCCCAGCCCTGGATTGCTGCTGCTGCTTCAGATTAACTTTTGTATGTGTGTGTGTTTTCTCTGTAAGTATGAATGCACACAATATGCAGGCCTGGTGCACATGGAGGTCAGAAGAGCGCATCAGCTCTCCCTCCCTCCAGAACTGGAATTATGGACTATTGTGAACTACAACAAGTGTAGATGCTGGGAACCAAATCCAGGTCATCTTTAAGAAGGGGTTATATTTAGGAAGTGGTACCCTGTGCCAATGCGTTCAAGTGTACTTCCCGCTTTCTCTTCTATAAAGTTCAGTGTAGCTGGCTTTATGTTGAGGTCTTTGATCCATTTGGACTTGAGTTTTGTGCATGGTGATAGGTATGGTTCTATTTTCATTCTTCTACATGTTGATATCCAGTTGTGCCAGCACCATTTGTTAAATATGCTTTCTTTTTTCCATTTGATATTTTTTGCTTCTTTATCAAAGATCAGTGTTTGAAGATGTGTGGATTGATATCTGGGTCTTCTATTTGGTTCCATTGGTCCTCCTGTCTGTTCTTATGCCAATACCAGGCTGTTTTCAGTACTGTAGCTCTGTAGTAGAGTTTGAAGTCAGGGATTGTGATGCCTTCAGAAGTTCTTTTATTGTACAGGATTGTTTTGGCTCTCTGTCCTGGGTTTTTTTGCTTTTCCATATGAAACTGAGTACCGTTCTTTCGAGGTCTTTGAAAAATTTTGCTGGGCATTGTGTTGAATCTGTCTGTGTAGCTCACACTTTAAAAAAGAATAAAGCTTGGGACTGGAGAGAAGGTCCGATGGTCAAGAGCACTTACTGCTCTTGCAAAAGATGCAGGTTCAGTTTCAAGCATCCACATGACACAGCTCATAACCACGTATAACTCAAATTTCAGGGAGTCTGACATCCTCTGACTTCCATGGAAGACCCCTACACATGGTATGTGAAGACTCATGCACACAAACACACACATATTAATTAATAAAAATGACACTGTAGGCATGAAGCTCATTACCATGACCACCTAAGAGAATATTCCTGTAGTCAGAGGACTCACCAAGATGTAATCACAGCATGACGGTCAATGTTAGGGAAACACCACAGATCCAGCGCCCCTGGCTAATTCGTAGACTGCATTCAAACCCCCTGCTCAGTCCCAGTTATTCACCTCTGTTTTTGTGGTGTTTGTCACCTGCTGTTGTGCCCTTTGCTCTGCCCCAAAGCTGCCCTGTCTTCCTTGGCTTTCACATCACTTTAGCACATCCCTTGCCCTTTGCCTGCCGTTTCCCCAGGATGGACACACTCCAGGTAGATGCAGACCAGGAATGGTACCTATTTTTCTCTACAGTGCTTCTTACACTGCTGTGAGTCCCCAGCATATGCTCGACATAATGATCCGCGGAACCACTAGTCCCGCTGGTCACAGCAGCTCTGCAGCCCTGACACGTGTGCTTCTTTAAGCCCCTGCTGATACTTTCTCCTTCCAAATTCTCTTTGTGTCTGTGTCTGGGTACAGGAGGGTGTAGGACACTCACATCTTCCTGGCCATCATCTTCAGAAGTCTACTTTGACATGACTTGTGCTTTCTTTTGGCAGGAGTTTACAGGAGACTGCTTTGTCTGTTCCCTTGTTGTCAATTTTTCTGTATACTTGTTTTAAACTGTGAATTATGAAGAGAATCTGTTTGTCTTATGATTATCTTTCTCAGTCTGTTTGTAACTGACAGTCCGATGTAAGTCCCAGTTACATATAACCCCCAAAACTGTCAGTTGGTTTGTGACACCTGTTATTGAAGTGAATAACTGAGAGCTTAAGGGGAGGAAGGCTTATTTTGGCTCACAGGGTTTTAGGTGGTACATGGCCCTGTGTTTATGTTAGAAATAGGTCCAGGGTTCTAAGAAAATGATCAGCCAACCCTAAGTATTTCAACAAGGCAAAAAGTTTTATTTGGGCAGAAGGATGCATAGCCGCATCAGACCAAGCAGGCAAATACACCCGGTGGGTTCCTGCTAGATTTATTATTATTATTATTATTTTGTCTTTTTTTTTGAAACAGGGTTTCTCTGTTTCAAAAGCCCTGGCTGTTCTTGAACTCACAGAGATCCACCTGCTTCAGCCACCCAAGTGCTGGGATCAAAGGTATGCACTGCCACCACCACCTGGTGGGTTTTTTAATTATTATTATTATTATTATTATTATTATTATTTTTTTTCTTTGAGACAGGGTTTCTCTGTAGCTTTGGAGTCTGTCCTGGAACTAGCTCTTGTAGAGCAGAATGGTCTCAAACTCACAGAGATCTGCCTGCTTCTGCCTCCCGAGTGCTGGAATTAAAGGCGTGCGCCACCAACGCCACCATCACCACCATTGCTACCACTACCTGGCTTAGATCTCTTGACTTTGGTGGTGGAGGTAGAGAATACTGAATTGAACCCAGTGTCTCCTCGTGCTGGGCAGGTGCTCTAGCAAGCCATGTCCAGAGTTCCTGTCCGTTTTTCAGGTTGGGTTGTTTGTCTTCCTGTTTGCTTGTTTTTGTTTAGATGGGGTCTCACTATGTAGCCTTGGAACTCATTGTCAACCAGGCTGGTGTCAGGCTCACAGGAACTCTCTTGGCTCTGCCTCTCAAGTGCCTGCATTAAAGATGTGCACCCCTGTGCCTGGCTCCTTACTGCTGAGATTCCAGCACTCGGGAGACAGAGGCAGGTGGATCTCTGTGAGTTTGAGGTCAGCCTGCTTTTAGAGTGAGTTCCACGACAGCCAGGGCTACACACAGAAACCCTGTCTTGAAGAACAAAACAAAACAAAACAAAACAAAACCCCCCAAATGCAGATGATCCTCTCTTTTCAATGCGATCAAATCCAAATCCATGATACATGCATCATGAGTTGAAAACTGCATGTGCTGACCTAGTAGCGCCACAGCCCGAAGCACAGTGCACTGTAGACGTGATGCAGACCCCGAGGCCTGCAGCTACTGCAGTTCTGAGCTGCCCAGCGTGGGGCAAGGTCATAGGCATCTGAAGTATGGTTCCTGTGAACATGTATCAATTTCCCACCACCATAAAGCTGGAAAAAAAAAGCTGCAAGCCAAGTGAGCATGAGAATTCCTTGTTTTCGTTGAAGTCTTTTGTCAGATACATGATTTGCAAATACGTTCTCTCACTGTCTTGGTTCTTTTTCAGAAGGGTGGATCTCAGCCTGGCCTTGAACTGAACCGTCCTGCACCACCCTCTCCTGAGTGCGGAGATTACAGGCGTGCATTACCATTCTTCACTTTTTAATTCTCTCTCTCTCTCTCTCCATCCCTCCCTCCCTCTTTGTTTTTTTTTTTTTTGTCCATCTGTGTACTCTGGTTGTCCTGGAACTTGGCCCTGACTGGCCTTGAACACACAGAGATCTCCCTGCTTCTGCCTCCCAAGTGCTGGGATTAAAGGCATGCGCCATCACCCCCTGGCTGACCTTTTAATTTTCTTTTTTTTTCCCCCGAGACAGGGTTTCTCTGTGGTTTTGGAGCCTGTCCTGGAACTAGCTCTGTAGACCAGGCTGGTCTCGAACTCACAGAGATCCACCTGCCTCTGCCTCCCGAGTGCTGGGATTAAAGGCGTGCGCCACCATCATCGCCCGGCCCTTTTAATTTTCTTAATAGTAACTTTTGGAGAGCAATGTTCCCCCTCTGTTGGTTCTGGTGGTTGACAGGGGACTTCACTGATGCTAAAGTCACTCTTGTTCACTTAGCCACACACACTTCCAGTTCCGACAGAAGGTTGTAGATTTTTATGGAGTTCATTTGTATTTTTTCTGTGAGTATTGAAGGATGAACCTAGGGCCTTGCCTGGTATCTCTCTGCCTCAAGTTTTACCCAAATCCCAATTTACCTTTGATGAATGGTGCTTTTGTTTCATATCTAAGAGTCTATTTATTTTTTCCCAAGGTTGTAAGGCTTTTCTTTTGATTTTTAACTTCTGAAAGTTTCCCAACTTTGTGTTTACATTAGGGGCCTATGTGCATTTTCAGTTAATTTTCGCCATGCCGTAAGATACTGGTCTTGAGCCCTGAGCACACACTGTACTCAGGGCTATTCCATCCAGCCCTGAGTAGCCGGAACGACGGCCACAGTGCTGACTTTGACTTCCTCTTACTTATGGACGACACCGTGAAGATCTCTGGATTTACTTGTGTAGAGTTGCTGTGGTCAGAAATTGTATTGATTTCTCACTGTGGCCGTAACAAACCACTTGAAGAAACACAATTGTCTTGTGTGTGGTATAGGCCCAAGCCTCAGTAGGCTAGAATCAAGGCTGCTTTGCTTCTTTCTGAGGCTGTGTAAGAGTCCATGTGCTGATGTAAGCACCTTCTAGAGAAGTCCATGACCCTGGCCTCCTGGGCCCTTCTACCTTCAGGGCTGCTGATGAGGCCTCTTCTCATCCCTCTGAGCTGATCCTCTAGCTTTTCTCTTAAGGACTTTTGTAAAGACTCTGGGCTACCCATGTGGTCCAGGGTGATGTCTCTTTGTGGTCCTGACTATGAACACAGCTGTGAGTCAGTTCCTTTCCCCGCATTAGATCATCTGGCCGTAGGTTCCAGGATGCTGGCATGGGGTGCAGAACACTGAGACAAACTTACAGGTCTTAGGTGAGGGTTGGGTTAGCTATGGCTAAGAGGAAGTAGGAACCTGAGGAGGAAGAAACAGACCAGACAGGACTGACACGGGCTGCCTATCCCTCTCCTCCCAGTACCCCTCTCCCAACCTTGCTTGAGTATGCGGAAGGACAGGATAGGGTGGTGGTGCTGGCAGATGTGTGGCTCCCAGATCCCAGGCTGAACTGCTATGTCCTCTCTCCATGCTGGGTCTGGCCTGGCCTTGATGTCCAGCCCTCTGATCCCTGAGGCTGAGGAGATACAAATCATTCATTGCAAGATGTAGGGCCTCTTGCTGGGCAAAAGCGAGCTTTGGGTTCCCGTTGCACAGCTTAGGAGGAATGAGAGGGTTGGTTGCTATCAACACTCCTTATTACTGCTCTTCCCCACTTTTCTCTACTGATGGGCATCTTGGAACTGCCCCCCCCCCCGGGCCCGCCATGGCTTGCTATTCTAGCTTCCCAGGGCCAAGGGAGGGCCACAGATTAGTCACCAGAACAGAATTCGCCACTTACTCAGAACTGGCCACCAGTGTACCCAGTGTCTTGTTTAGGGTGCTGACAGGTGCTGAGGAAGCCCTGCTCCATCCCTTCTAGTCCCTTCAGCTCCATCCTCAATGCTTGCCAGAGGGACACTGCAGCTCAGGGGATGGGGGGGGGCATGGGAAAGGGTAGGTAACCAGTAAGCCTCCCTGTTATCCACCTCTAGTGACAGGGGAACCCTGCTATCAGCATAGCAGTTTAGGAAAGGGGCGCTCGGCGAGGACAGGACACGGAGCTAGGTCAAGTCGGGCGCCAAGTTAGCTCTCTTTGATGCACTTCCATCCTCATACTGACCACAGGGTTTACAACTATAGAGCTAAGATCTAGGCCCTGACAAGGGTGCCCTTGTGGGCTTCTGGTGAGGTCTGGCCAAGAGGTATAAATCAGCCCCGCCCCCACGTCTGGCCACCTCCGCGGGTCCCGGTCCAGCGGTCTGCCTGTAGTAGGTGAGCAGAATCACTTTAGTGGCCGTCAGGGTCTGAGATTGAAGGGCTACAGAGGAATTTCAGGGTGTGAAGAGGACTGAGGAGACCTGTCTGACGATTTTTTTTTTTTGCGTGTGTTGAGGCCAAGAGGATAGACCACGGGGGTCTGAAGTGGATGCCAGATTGTCTGGCACCTTGTGCCACCTGTCATGGGCGCAGGAGCTGCGCAGAACTGTCGTCATGGCAACCCGTACTACGCAACGGCCCTAGGACCCGGGTCCTCTCTTGGCTAGGGTCTGAGCGTCCCAGGGGCGCAAGGCGGGGCCTCGACCGGAGGCGGTGCCCGCGGCGGAGGGGCGGAGCGCAGCACCAAGCGCCTGGGCCCCGCGCTGAGGCTCGGCGGGGCCGGCCGGCGCGCTGCATCTGGCCGGCCCGGTAGGCGTGGGATGCGAACGGCGGGGCAGCAGAGGCGGGCTGCTGGTCCGAGCGGGTCGGCAGAGCTGGGTGGTAGGCGGCGGCTGCGGCTGCAGAGGCAGCGGCAGCAGCAGCGGCTGCCAGCTGGGCCTGTGCTATTCCCGCCCCCAGGCTGCAGGCCGTGGGATGGGCAGGGGCAGCTGCATGGCGGCGGAACCAGGCCCAGGCATCACTGGGGAAACCTTTAGTGGGGAAAGACAAACTGAGACGCAACCTGCTGGGAGCCGCTAGACCCTCCTCACCGAAGTCGAGGAGGGAGGATCCTTCCTTGCCTCAGCCTCTCTTTTGGAGGTACCAAGCGAGTAGGGGGTCTGTGCAAACCTGAGGGAGAGGCAGGCATTTTGGAGCTTGGAGGCCCTGAATCTGTGTGTGATGTTAGAGCAGTGGGCAGATTTGGTAGAGATGGACATTAGGGCCTGGCGTGAGAGACCCAGGGCAGGTGGACCTGGGCTTGGTCCCTGGGAACATGGCTAGGACAGAGTGTGGGGGAGGGGACGACAGGCTTGGGTTCTGGCTTTCTGGAGGCCAGGGCACTCCTAGGGGTTTAAAGCCTTTTGCTCGTGGCGTTTGGCATTTGACAGTGACTGAGCAGGGAGTGATGGCGTGAAAATGATGGGGAGAAAGGGACAGCCAGCAGAGACTCCTTGGCCTGGACAATCGCTAAGAGGAAGGGAATTCTCAGTGTTAGTCCGTAGCCAACGGAGTCCCAGGTGATCAGGAGTGGGACCAGCCTGTGCCTCCAGTGGGCGTGAAAATGGAGTGTGTGGATCTTTGGGCCCCTGGTGTGGCAGATGACTCCCTAAACACTTTAGTAAAGCTGTGGTGTAGCTTTGAGAACCCAAGGGGGTGAACAGAAGGGGCAAGAACTGAGAAGAGGAAGGGACCATGGACTGTGGTGGAATACATCACTGTCACGGGTGACAATAAATTTTATGTCTTTGTCTAGACAGGACAGTAAACAGAGCCCTCATGCCAGGTGTTGAGGAGGCTGGAGAGGAGAGCCCTGATTGGAAGTGACTTTTGCCTGGGTGGGTGAAGGCTGCCAGGAGTGTGAACAGGCCCAGATATCAGTACCTACATTCTGGGTACCACAGACATGACAGCCAGTCTTAGGGACTTACGAAGAGACAGAGACGGTCTTGCCACAGCATTCCTGAGGTTGGCCCTGAAGGTGGAGGGGAGCCAACAGCAGAAGCCCATCAGAGGAACTGGAAGTGTGCTGATTCAGACAGAGGGTACAGCAGGAGGTGTGGCCAGGAGAAGAGCGCTTCTCCAGAGGCTTCTCCGGAGCGAGGGCTAGCGGTGGTGGGTCAGGGAAGATAATGATCTGCTTTGCCCTAGATAGCCTCAGGAAGGGGAGAGATTGAGCTGTGGGTAGAGGAAAGGGGGGTGGTGGGGTACAAGGCAGTCGTAGGAAAGTACGAGGGACTTGGAGGATGGGTATCTCAGGTTTTGGATGATGGTCCATCTAGGATTGAAAAACTTGCTCCGTGCCTTGTCTCCAGGGTGGGATCTGGGTTTCCAACTCTCCTTGTGCGCCTAGTACAGCACAGCTACCTCAAAATGCCCAGAACCTTCCAAAAGAAGTGGCCTGAAGCCGCCGCTCCGGGCGTTGTGGTCCAGGGTGTCAGAGCCAGGAGAGACGGAGGTTTGGGTCCAGCCGTGACAAATCACCAGGGCTTTTAGAGTGGCGGCCGGGGGTGGGGGGGGAACCACTTCCGTTCCATTTCCTTCCTGGCGGTGGCGGGAATGATATCGGTCCCTCAGGTGGGGCTGCAGCGCCCTCTGGAGGCCCCGTTCCGGGGCTCCAGGTCTCGGGTGCTAGCAGCGGCGCGTGCGTGCGTCCAAGGAGGCCTCCTGCACCGGGCGTGGAGACAGCACCACACGCAGGAAACAGCCAGGCCTGGGAAGGCTGGCGTGCGCCCTGCCAACCCTAGCCTCTGTGCCACTCTGCCGCACAATCTGACTTGTATCTGGTCTTTCCCAGGTTCCAAACTCGCCGGCTGGGAGCGGCAGCACACTCCAGGTAGCTGGACAAACTCCCCGCACCCGGATGCGCTGCGCCATGCCGGAGGGTTGAGCATTGCGTTTGCAGCTCCCTGGGACACAGCAGGATCTCGCCCCGCTTTGTGTGAGGACTGCGCGCCAGGGCCGAGCCCGGGCCGCTGACCATGGTGCTGCCGCCTCCTGACCGGCGCCACGTGTGCCTGACCACGCTGGTGATCATGGGCAGTATGGCAGTCATGGACGCATACCTGGTGGAGCAGAATCAGGGCCCGCGCAAGATCGGCGTGTGCATAATTGTGTTGGTAGGCGATGTGTGCTTCCTGTTGGTGTTGCGCTACGTGGCCGTGTGGGTGGGTGCCGAGGTGCGCACCGCCAAGCGTGGCTACGCTATGATCCTCTGGTTCCTCTATATCTTCGTGCTGGAGATCAAACTCTATTTCATCTTTCAGAACTACAAGGCGGCGCGTCGTGGAGCGGCCGACCCGGTGGCTCGCAAGGCACTGACGCTGCTGCTGTCAGTGTGCGTGCCAGGCCTGTTCTTGTTGCTCGTGGCACTAGATCGCATGGAGTATGTGCGCACCTTCCGAAAGCGCGAGGACCTTCGTGGCCGCCTCTTCTGGGTGGCTTTAGATTTGCTGGATCTGCTGGACATGCAGGCCAACCTCTGGGAGCCACCGCGCACCGGGCTGCCTCTGTGGGCCGAAGGCCTCACCTTTTTCTATTGCTACATGCTGCTGCTGGTGCTGCCCTGCGTGGCGCTCAGCGAGGTCAGCATGCAAGGGGAGCACATTGCACCACAGAAGATGATGCTGTACCCGGTGCTCAGCCTCGCCACTGTCAACGTGGTGGCCGTGCTAGCCCGTGCCGCCAACATGGCACTCTTCCGAGATAGCCGAGTCTCAGCCATCTTCGTGGGCAAGAACGTGGTGGCATTGGCCACTAAGGCCTGCACGTTCCTCGAGTACCGTCGTCAGGTTCGCGACTTTCCACCACCTGCGCTTGCGCTTGAGCTGCAGCCGCCTCCTTCCCAGCGCAACTCGGTGCCGCCGCCTCCACCACTGCATGGTCCTCCAGTGCGCCCCCACGGACCCTCACCCACTCGTGATGCGTTGGACACGTGACAGGGCCCCGCGGGCCGCACAGACGCTGGACTAGCTGCGCGGTTTGCATGGGATGGGATGGGGCAGGCTCCCATTAGGGACAGGTGCTGTGAGTACCTGTGCAGTGAGTGCCTGGGGTTCCGGGGCGCGTCTGCTTCTTCATCTCAGGAATCTCTCGGACCACGGACCCTCAGCTTCCACTCCACTGGCTCACCTCGATGCACAGGGCAGCGGGTGAGGCCTGGTCCCGAGTGGAGATAGATGCCTCAACCCCCGCTGGACTGCCAGGGTGGGAAGGGAGGGCAATGTTCCAGGAGATCTGGACCTATGGTAGGGGCCCCTGGCTCGGAGTTTGGGGCCAGGGCGGCCTCTGTCATTTTAAAGACTTGTGTTTACAGTTTTGTACCCAAAGCCTGGCTGTTCTTCCTGTTTCATGAGTCCCCTGCCTAACAACTGGGCAGAGTGGCAAGGACTGGTGAGTGTTGGGAACCCTGGGGCAGCCAGGTACTTCTGGAGCAAGCAGGTATTTCTGGGGTCTCTTCAGGTGATTCTTATTAGTTCCAGGGTGGGGTCCATTGTGGCTCTGTGTCATAGACACTCTTCTCCCACCTCACTGCACCTGCCCCTACAGACTGCTCTTTCTGAGGTATCCTGACCTCCCTCTCCGTATTCCTCAGTCTCTACAGTTGTCCAGGCCTTATGTCCCTGATCTTCCCAACTCGGGTTCAGAAGTGTCCTATACTTCTTCTCTTCCTGTACAAACTCTCTCTGCCTGTGGGTGACTTGGGCTCATGACTGCCAGTATCAAACGGGATCAGGTGCCAGCTTCGTTGCTAAGTTGAAGCTGCGTGCAGCCTCAGCCAGAAGAGCGGTCTGGCCTCATGTCACCCCAGCCTGGCCCTGCCCCAGACACTGGCCAGTCCCGCAATGCCCTGGCCAAGTGCACAGACCTTGACCGTCTGTCTGCAGGCGGTCTCTCCCTGACCTCCACCCTGAATTCACTGGGACTGGGAGGGTCTCGTTGTGGCAGGGGTCTTCAGCGAGAGTGTTTGAAGGGCCTTATCTGTGAGGGTGTGGTTACATATCTTCCAGGCCTGGCACCTGCAGCGCCATGCAGACCCATGGCCTACCAGGCCCGTGTTCACTGCATTGTCCAGTGCTCACATCTGCATGCTTGTGATCCAGAGCAGGGGGGCTGCTGTCCAGTCTGACCTGTTGTAGAGGGGTGTGGATCCAGCTGTGCATGGTAGGGTAGCTCCATCCCTGTGCCCACCTCTGGATGTCCCTTCCCTACCCAGAGAGTTGCTTCTCTGAGTCTGGATTTTGAGAGTCACCTGTTTTGCAAACGGCTGTCCTTGGAGACAGCTCTTCAGGGGCACAGGGAGGACGCATGGCTACACCCCTCACCTGGTGGAGTGTGACCAGTGCCTCTCTTTTTGACTTCCATGCTGGGCCTTGTCCCCACCTCTGACTACACCCCGCAGTGCCTGATGAGCACCCTGAAGGCCTTGGCTCTGGGTTCCACACTCCCACGACACGGCAACCCAAGCATGAGCCTAGAGACTGGAGGCCTACGGTATGGAGAGTGGCCTGTAAGCACACTGGGCATAGCCTGCAAGAGTTCCTCAGCTAGCGGGCAGACCCTGCCTGTCTTTGGCTCTGAGCCGTCTTGGATGGGGAGCACAATAGATGAGGCTCAAGAGGTGAGCTGTGAATCTGAGAGTCTGGGCTGTTGCTTGTGTCCTCCCCTTGCTGAAGCCAGGGCCATCCTATCTGTCTGGTCCCAGTGTTTACATCAACCTGCATCTAGCCATTCCCTCCCTAACTTCTCGAGGTGGCTTGTGGAGCGGGGAGCTAGGGGTCCCCTTGTGCTCCTCAATTCATTCTTGCTTAATAAATCCCGGTGCTAGGTGGCTGACCTTGACCCAAGAACCTGGGTATGATGGGCATCTGGGAGAGGCATTGGGCAGAGCTAGTTCTTAGGACATGGGCCCTCAAACAGCAAATGTCCCAGGGATGTAAGCTGTGGGTTATGTGATTAGATCTGGGAAAGGTACCATGTGTGTGTGGGATAGCTGTAGTCATGGGGCGCCCACTGAACAGTTCAGGTGAAGCGTTGGGTAAGGAAGCTGATGTCTGCAAAAGGGCAGGGAGGCGGGTAGTGAACAGACTTGGGGGCCACTCCCTGTGAGGTGAACTGGTCTGGAGGGCTCTGCCTAGGCTCTCGTCCTCAGATGGGCTTTGGAGGAATGGAGGGTCAGGGTGTGCTCACTGTGAGGATCCTGAAGGAGGGGATTCTGAGATTATGTGAAGTATAAGAAGCCACAGGTCAAAGGCTAAGCTTCCAGAGTACTTTAGACAAGTGAACCAACCAGCAAAGGAGGCCCAAGGAGGGAAAGGACGGGAGGCTGGGCACTGGAGGGCACTGGAGGCCGTGGTGGGTAGGTTGCTGGACGTGCCTATGGGGTCTGGGGAGGGAAATGCTCCCTGAGCACTTGGGCAAACGATTCTGGATGCAGACAGTGCGGACAGGCAGCTTTCAGCCCATTTGTGGGGAGTGGAGAAAGAGAAACGGGCATCAAGGCTGTGCCCAGGTGCAGTGACCCTCCAAGGGGCTGACCCATCCCTGATGTCATCAAGAGCGTGTTCATCCCGTTCACCTCCTCCCGGGCAAGGTCACGTGATGTTTCCTAACTCATGGAGCAAGACTCACTTAAGGGTCAGAAAAGTCCCTGTCTGGATACATTAACCACCTATACCCACGTCCCAGCACGGGACCTGCTGGGTGCTCAACTTGTACTGTTCCGGGAGGCAGTGGCATTGCTGTAGGGAGCCTGGCCTTTCCGAGATCTGAGATCCTAGCCAGAGTCCACACAGGTCTGCAGACCTGGAGTCTAACCTCATGGTGCTCAAGACTTGTTCCCACAGCCAGGTGCTGGGAACTGGACTCCGGTCATCCACAAGAGTAGCAAGTACACAGAAGCCCTCTTAGCTTTCCCAACTATTAGTTTTGTTTTGTTTTTTCACTTTTGGTTTTCTGAGACAGGGTTTCTCTGTGTAGCCTTGGCTGTCCTGGAATTCACTCTGCAGTCCAGGCTGGCTCAGGCTAGCCTTGAACTCACAGAGATCTGCCTACCTCTGTTTCCCAAGTGATGGGATTAAAAATGTGTGTCACCACCGCCTGGTCGAACTATTAGGTTTTAAGATGAGAGTCTCATATTGTTGCATAGATTGTCCCCAAACTTGCGGGCTCCAGTGACATTCCTGCCCCAGCCTCCTGAACAGCTGAGAATATAGGTACCACTTTCTTGACTTGTACAGTTTGTTTGCTTATTTATTGAGACAGGGTCTCATGTCTCCCAGGCTGGCCTTGAATTCACTATGTAGCTGAGGATGATGGCCTTGAACTCCTGATCCTCTACCCCTACCTTCCCAGAGCTGGGATTATAGGTATGAACATCGTGCCCACCACCCTTTTTAAAAAAGCAGTGCTGTATGAAACCCAGGCTTTATGCATGATGGGCAAGCTCTCTACCAACTGAGCCAATCTTTAGCCCCATTAAAAAAAAGGTAGGGCTGGTGTTTTTCTCCTTTCGGCAAAGCTGTAGACCAACCCTATCTAAGCCCTTTTCTAGCACAGGTGAGAGGGTTGTGTGCATTATGACCTTTTCCTAGCCAGGCTTTGGTAAGGGGCAAGGGCAGTGGCGATGACTGTGTTGTGGTGTGCCAAGGCCTGGACAAGCCTCGAAGACCTCAGTTCTGTCCAGCCACACTAGCTAGTGGCAGAGGAGGTGGGCTGTGGTGAGCTGTGTTGGGCAGCACCTGCCAGGTCCTTACTGCCTCCCTTGGACCGGGCCAAGAGGAAACAATATCGTCAGGCTATGATGTGCTGCCTGTTGAGCTGGGGATGCTGATTTTGGGATCAGGAGACAATGTTTTCTCTGCCACCATGACACTGTGGCAAGCTCTCAAAGTCAAGTCCCAGACATGACCAAGCATGGGAGCAGAGCAAAAAGGTATAGATAGAGGCTGTCCTAGGAGCTAGTTCAGGCCTTGGGTCCCATTGGGTGCCAAGCTAGGGCTTCTGAGGAAGGAAGGATGCTTAGGAATGCCCATGTGATCTTTGTTTATTGTGATACTATTTGGAATGATGGGATAGGGCCAGACTGTCCTTACCAGTTTGGTCCCAGCACAGGGGACAGCCTGGACCTGTGAATCTTCATCCTTCACTGCCAAGCACACTCACATCTGCTGTAGAACAGTGGCCTCAAAGTAATGAACCTGGATGGGTGGTGGTGGCGCATGCCTTTAATCCCAGTACTCAGCAGAGGCAGGCGGATCTCTGTGAGTTTTGGGCCAGCCTGGACTACAGAGTGAGTTCCAGGACGGGTTCCAAAGCTACACAGAGAAACTCTGTCTCGAAAAAGCAAAACAAAACAAAGAACAAAAAGCAAAAAAAGCAAAACAAAACAACCCCCCCCCCGCAAAAAAAAGAAAAAAGAAAGAAAAGGAGAAAGAAAAATAAAACTGTAATTCATCAAAATCAAGCCCGTTCATCTTAATAGGTGAATCTTCCTATGGTCAGATTCCCGAGAACGAAGAAACCATGAAAGATACCAACCAATAGCGCCAGAAAACTCTACTCTCTCCTCATTCAGATGGCTTGCCCCGCCTCCTAGGAACCCCTTTGCTAATAGCCTAGGATAAAGAGAGGAGCAGGGACTACCTCCATGGTAAGACACGAGTAACTTCACTTGTGAAAACAAGAGAAGAAAATAAACTCAAAGGATTCCTCAACCAGAGGTGGGCAAGGAGGGCTATCCTTGGCTCAATCTGCGTGGGGCAGGTGTGTGCCAAGCCTGCAGGTATGTGGGAATTCTCTGGTGGCAGGATTGTTCCTGGTGCTGGATCCATCAAGATGCATGGGCTTTGGATGGGTGAAGAAAACAGTGGGTCAGTGGGGAGGAACATGGCAGAGTGCAGGAGGGAGGCAAAGGCTAGGACTCCTCAGGAGTGAGGAGGCCTGGCCAGGACCGGCCTTACAGGGCTGTCTTAGTAGGTCATTATTGCCCTGATTAGACACCGTGAGCAAAGCAACCTGGGGAGGAAGAGGTTTATTAGGCTTCCTCATCTCTGTTCATCACTGAAGGAATTCAGGACAGGAACTTAAACAGGGCAGGAACCTGGAGGCAGGAGCTGATGCAAAGGCATGGAGGGAAGCTGCTTACTGGCTTGATCTTCATGACTTGCCCAGCCTGCTCTCTTATAGAACCAGGACCAACAGCCCAGGGATGGCACCACTCACAATGGGCTGGTCCTTCCATGATCAACCACTAAGAAAATGCCCTACAGGCATGCCTATAGCCTGATCTTATGGCGGTATTTTCTTAATTGAGGTTCCCTCCTCTCATAATTTTAGCTTGTGTCAAGTTGACATAAAACTAGCCAGCACAAGGGCCCAGAAGCCACCTCCTCCATGTGATAAGTCTCCAGTTTTCTTGAGATTCCCTCTGGTGTCATGGTTGATTTGAGTGAACTCTATGCTTACTTGGACTGGGGTTGGCATGGTTGACCCACTGGGATAGAAAACTCAGGGCAACTGTACAACTTGACAGTCTGTGTCCTTCCAAAATCTGTGTTGACCCTTAAGCCCAAAGCAAGCTAGTTGAAGGGTCTGCCCTTAAAGGGGGTTAAAGTGGAGAGTTCACCATTGTTCTCTGATGACCCAGTGGGAGAATGCTGCAGGCGCCATCTTGGCAGCAGAGGTCAACTCTCACCATACACAACTTGCTGTCATCTTGACCTTGGACCTCCAGCTTTAGAAACACGAGGTAAGCTTTGTGTTGATAAATTCCCCAGCCTGGAGCTGTTGTGACAGCAGAGCAGATGGTCACAGAGAGAGTATGTGCTCCAGCCAGTGGAGTTCATTTCTCTGCTGCAAGTCTGGCAGGTGGTCCAGGCTGCCACTTCTTCTGGACCCAAGGCCCTCCTGTCCATACCATTTTCCTTGGTGTGAGTTATGCTTTTAGGACTCCAGCTGATTCCTTAGGCTGTAGCAAGAGAGAGGGCTGAAGAGGTTGGAAAAGACCCTGGTAGGATTTAAAAAAAAATTATTTATTTATTATGTATATAGTGTTTATTCTGTCTGCATGTATCCCTGCAGGCCAGAAGAGGGCATCAGATCTCATCACAGATGGTTGTGAGCCACCATGTGGTTGCTGGGAATTGAACTCAGGACCTTTGGAAGAGTAGGCAATGTTCTTAACCACTGAGCCATCTCTCTAGCCCCCTGGTAGGATTTCTTTGTGGGGTGCTTGGAAGCTGGCTTTGGACATGTTGCTCACACATGCCCACACATCCTTACACACATGCTCACACATCCTTACACACATGCTCATACACGCTCACACATGCCCACTCTCCTGTGCCAGGCAGGAGGCTGGCTTTAGACATGTGCTCACACATATCCACACATGGTCACACATGCCCACTCTCCCGTGCCAGGCAGGGGGCTGGCTTTAGACATGTGACCACACATGCCCACACATCCTTACACATGCTCACACATGCCCACACACGCCCACTCTCCCGTGCTAGGCAGGTTTTCCTCACAGACAGATCTTAGGAACAGTGTAAAGTAGAGATTTATTTTGTCTCATAGGTTCAGAGGTTTTAGTCTATAGCTGGCTCCGTTGTTTTGGGCCTGAGGAAAGGCAATATTAGGATGGCAGGAGTGTGTGGTGAAGGAGGTTAAACATCTCATGGCAGCCAGGCAGGTGTGTAGGGACAGAGACCCCTTCAAAGACCTACTTCCTTCAAGTGGGCTCCTCTGCCCAGTGTCTACCACTTCCAATGAGACTATCAAACTGTAAGTCTTTCATCTCTGAGGTCAGAGCCCAAAGGAGTCAATCACTTCCCAAAGCCCATCAGTGGCCAACCATGCTGTTCCCCATGATCCTCTGCAGGAAGTTTCACTTTCAAACTGTATTACCTCTGTTGTTCAGAACTTAGATGTGTGCTCCCCTCAGGGAAAGGGTTTCTTTTTGTGTGCCCTGTGACCAGGAGTAGCAAAGAAAGGGGCCATCCTGGGGTCGTCAGCCAGCTTTTGGAAGCACAGGCTGCTGTGCCTTGCTCACTTGGACCAGTGTTCTCAGTGTCGTGGGCATCTCAGCTCTCAGGTCCTCAGCCATGCCTGGCCTTGGCAGAGTCGTAGCAGTGGCTGCCAGCCAAGCCCTGCAGTCTGGATCCATCACCGTTTCCCTGACTATATGTGGGGCTGAGGGGCTCACTCTTTTTTGGAAATATCCCTTTCCGTGGATTCCTTTCCAATTCTGTTTTCCTACTTTATTATTATTATTCCCCACTTTTTTTTTTTTTAGACAGGGTTTCTCTGGGTAGCCTCGGCTGTCCTGGGACTTACTCTATAGAGCAGGCTGGCCTTGAACCCATAGAGATCTGCCTGCCTCTGCCTCCCAAATGCTGGGATTAACGGTGTGTGCCACCAGCGCCCGGCTCATTATTGTTTTGTAGGGCTTGAAGGAACTCTGTTTGTATTCTACCACAGTTTTCTTTTCTTTAAATAGATTAAAAAAAAGATTTATTTATTTATTTATTATGTATACAACATTCCTTCCATGTATGCTTCCCAGAAGAGGGCACCAGATCTCATTATAGATGGCTGTGAGCCACCATGTGGTTGCTGGGAATTGAACTCAGGACCTCTGGAAGGGCAGACAGTGCTCTTAACCACTGAGCCATCTCTCCAGCCCTCTCCAGCCCCTTTAAATGGATTTTTTTGCTGTTATTTTGAGACAGGATCTTGCTGTTTATCGCCATAGGCTCGATTCTCCTGCTTCAGCCTCACCACATTTGTTACAGGGCTCGTATTTGTCACCACTCCTTGCTTCAGTGGGTCTTAGTGAAGGCCTAGAGGCACAGTCATTCCTGGGACTGTGGTGGGCAAGCTGCTCCACATATTTAATGTGCTGCTTTTATTACGTAACAGGCTCTCGCCACCCAAAACAAGAGCTGACTATAGGAACCGGCCCCTCCCACTCCGCTCACTGACACCCTGAGCCTTCAGCCGTGTTTCTTAGGGGTTCTTTCTATACAATTTACTTATTTGTTTTTATTTTTAAATGATTTACCTATATTACGTGTTTTGCCTGCTTATATGTCTGTGTGAGGGTGTCAGATCCCCTAGAACTGGAGTTAAAGAGAGCTGTGAGCTGCCATGTGGGTGCTGGGAATTGAACCCGGGTCCTCTGGAAGAGCAGGCAGTGCTCTTAACCACTGAGCCATCTCTCCAGCCCATACTTGTTAATTTTTAATTTAGATTTTTCTGAGGGAGACAGGGTCTCACTATGTATCCTTGACTGGACTCGAACTTGCAGCAATTCTTCTATATCTCCATCCTGAAGTGGAATTACAGATGTGTGCCACAAAGCTTGGCTGCTGTTATTGAATCTATATGTATTTATGAAATGTATATTTTTTAATTTTACAAAATCCCTATGGCTTACTTTTTACTACATATTTTATTAAGACTTTCCATATTGTGGCATTTTGTTTATTTATTCTGAGCATTGGTTAAAAATCTATCATGTGCCAGGTGTGGTGGCTCATGTCTGCAATCCCAGTGATCAGGGCCAGGTGTGGTGGCATGTGTCTGCAATTCCAGTGATCAGGGCAGTTGTGGTTGCTCATGTCTGCAATCCCAGTGATCAGGGCCAGGTGTGGTGGCATGTGTCTGCAATCCCAGTGATCAGGGCCAGGTGTGGTGGCACATGTCTGCAATCCCAGTGATCAGGGCCAGGTGTGGTGGCTCATGTCTGCAATCCCAGTGATCTGGGGCCAGGTGTGATGTCACATGTCCACAATCCCAGTGATCCAGGGCCAGGTGTGGTGGCACACGTCCGCAATCCCAGTGATCAGGGGGCAGAGAGTGGATCGAGACCAGGCCAGTCTACATAGTGAGTTCCAGGCCAGCTAGGGCTACATAATGTGATCTTGTCTTAAACCAACCAACCGACCAACCAACCAACCAACCAAGCAACCAACCAACCAACCAACCAAAATCTATCTTGTGGGCCAGGTATAGTGGCACAAGCCTACAATTCCAACACCAGGAAGTTGTGGCAGAGGATCATGAGTTTATGGCAGTCTGGGATATCCAGTAAGACCCTGTTCCAAACCAAAACAAGCCAAATCAAGCCAACTATCTTGGTTAGGGTTTCTGCTGCTGTGATGAAACCCCATGACCAAACTTAAAGGGAAGGAGCTTAGTTCCCCTTTAAACTCTCAGGCCACATTTGTGCCTCGAGGGCAGGAACTCAAAGCAGAAACCAGCAGGCAGGAGCTAATCGGAAGCCACAGTGGAACACTGCTTTCTGGTGTGCTCTTCCTGGCTTGCTCAGTTTGCTTTCTTATAGTACCCAGGAGCCCCTGCCCAGGGGTGGCATCACCCACAGTGAGTTGGGCCATCCCATATCAATCACTAATCAAGAACATGCCCAATAGACTTGTCGACAAGAAATATGATGGCAGTATTTCTCAGCTGAAGTTTCCCAGATAGCTCCAGCTGGTGTCAGGTTGACATACGAAAAAAAAAAAAAGTCTAATCAAGACATCAAATCAACCCACCTATTGCATGGTCATTCCACACCTTTCAAATAGACTTTAATCAGTTCTAGATTTTTTCCAGAACAGTCCTGATTTGAACATTCTAGTTCTAGTTCAGCGTTCCTTGGCAGAGGGTCAATCCTGACCCAGTGCTGCAGTGTTTGGGGATGGGGCATGCGCTGGAGCTGACGAGGGTTGGGCGAGACAGAGCGTGCAGCCTTGGGGTGGGATTACTGCCCCTACAGGGAGAGAGGTTGCAGGAGTTCTTCCCTCCACTGAGTGGGGACACAGGGAGCAGGTACTGCTCACCACCTGGCCAGGAGCAGAGTAGGCACTTCTTTGGCTCTCCAGACCTGTGAAGGGGCTGTGTGCTAGTTCACCCGAGCTGAGGACACGGTGTGGATATGGGCTTGCTATTTAAATCCCCCATGGAAATCTCTGCTGGAAAGGCAAGCTTAGCTCACATTCACTCATTGGAAGTTGTGATGTAGCCAAGCCTATTTTTACCTCTGATTTTGTGTTTTCTCCGTCTGTCCTCCCGTCCACCTCCCTCTCTATGGCCTCTGGTTGGCGGCATTTCCCACCACACTTTCATTATCAGTTTGAGAAATACAGTTTTAGTTTGAAAATAAATTCTTTTGTAAGTCACCATTGAATTTTTTGAGGCTGGCAAGTTTTGTTCTTTTAAAAAGTTTTTTATTAGCATATGTTAACTATATGTGTAGTATCGGGTTTCATTGCAGCGTTGTTTTTTTTTTTTTTTTTTTTTTTTTTTTTTTTTTTTTTTTTTTTTTTTTTTTTTTTTTTTTTTTTTTTTTTTTTTTTTTCTGCGATGTTCTTTGATGGCGTTCGTTCCCATTCCTTCCAGCCTCACTAATCACCTCCCTTTTCTCAGCTAGTCCTTTTCTGCTTCTCATGACTTTTTTTTAGGGGGTATGACCTGGTGAGTTTAGAGGTGTCTGGGTGAGGGACTTTCAGAGCACACCCACCTTACCGATAGCTACACCTCCACAAATGTCTCTGCCTTCTCCAGCAGTCGTTCACGGTCTGCAGATACTCAGAAAGAGTGGGGGCCTTATGAGTCCTCATCAATGCGGGGGATGTTGATAGGTTCAGTTTTGGATAGGTGTTGTGCCAGCGATTACAGATACCGTGAGTTTGGCAGCCATGCCTGGAAGACAGCTTTTTACAATACCCGACCCCTTCCTCTGACTCAGCCCTGGGATCCTTTGATCCTTGTGGAGGGAAAAGCTTAGTACTCTCACTGCCCCTCCGGCTGTTGTTCCTCAGGGTTGACAGCCCCACGGTAGCTTGCTGCCATGAGACCTTCTGCATCCAGTGCTCAGGAGGACGGAGAGCCCCTCTCCTGGCTTGTGACTTGAGGGGGCTGAATTTGCCCCGCGCAGCCACTGTTCCTTATGCACACCGAGTTTAATCCCTGCCGAGGCCAGAGGGATTGTGGGAAGGACTTGCTTAGGGTGAAGAACGGAGTTGGTCTGTGGATGGAAGTTCTTCTCCAAGGTCAGAGGCATCTGGGAAAACACATCCTTTTCTTTCTTTCTTTCTTTCTTTCTTTCTTTCTTTCTTTCTTTCTTTCTTTCTTTCTTAAAATATTCCTTTATTTTTGAGAACTTCATGCATGTCTACAATGAAATATGATCATATAGCCCTCCCTTCTCCCTTTGCAACTCTCCCATAGCCCATAATCCTCCCAGAATGCCTCTTCCCTTCAGTATTTATGTCTTTTTTTCTTTTGATAACTCACCAAATCCCCTTAGTGCTGCTTGCATGTGCATGGGTATAGGGCATCCACTGGAGCTGGAGACTAACAGTAGCTACATCCTCAAAATACAGTGATTCCCCCCCCTTCCCTAGCAACTATCCACTGCCAATAGCTCCTTAGTACGAGGTGAGTCTTGGAAATGATCTGTGCACCTCTGCTGAGATTTTGGTAAGGTTGATCTTGTACAGGTAACCACAGCTGCTATGGGTTCACTAACGCAATGGCTGTGTTCTGTCCAGAAGGATTTCACACCCTCCTTCCCATCCTTCGGCTCTTTCTTTCTGCGTTCTCTTCCTTGATGTCCCCTGAACCTAGATGATGGGGACGATGCTACAGATGTCCTGTTTAGGGCTGAGCACGTGGTCTCCTCGTCTTAGTACTCTGACGAGCTGTGCATCTTGCCACTGACTGCTGTCCTCTGCAGAAGGAGGCGTCTTTGCTCAAGGCTGAGAACAGCTCAGGTCTATGGGGACAAAAGTAAGGTTTTAGTAGGCAATTTTAGAGCATGAGTGTTGAGCAAAACAACAACAGCAGGTTATACCCTAGGGCCCATCACTTTCCCCAACAGGATTATAGTACCACATAAGAAACTCTGCTATGGAGCAGGCCTCAAATCTGGTCATAGAACAGTCAGTCATCCCATAATAGTCTTTGCACTGTTGCACCAAGGGGCACACTTTTCTGCACAGGCCAATACTGAAGAATGTACTGGCTGGATAAAGTCACTGATGTCTTTCTCCTGCAGCAGCCTGCAAAGCATCTTCTGGCACTATGAAAGCCAGTGCATGGCTATTTATTATACAAAGTGGGACACAGAGTTGGAAAATGGTTCAGTTGGCAAAGTGTGAGCCATGTAGATATGAGAACCTGGGGATGTGAGGGTGATCTGGCTGCGACATCTCTCACTCCATTGATCGCCAGGGTTGATTCGGCTGATCTGGCTGGCTGGGCGGGTCCCCTTACTCCCTCACCAATCCATGTGCATCCCTCCCGAAGCTGCACGCTCAGTGGAAGAGGACGACCTTCCCTGAATAGAGGAGGACCCGTCTTTGGTCAAGGGTATAGAGTAACCGCACTCCCCTGCTAGAACCTCCAAACAAGCTCTCAAGGTCCATTTGTAGGAGAACGTAGGGTAGTCAAGCTTCCAGGACTCCAGACACATCCGAATGAGGCACTGCGTGTGGCAGTCTGTCGAGAGAGAGAGAGAGAGAGAGAGAGAGAGAGAGAGAGAGAGAGAGAGAGAGGAAGAAAGAGAGAAAGAACACCTGGGTTCTGATCCCTAACATCCATGTAAGAAGCCAGATGTGGCCAAGTGGTGGTGGTGCACACCTTTAATCCCAGCATTCGGGAGGCAGAGACAGGTTGATCTCTATGATTTTGAGGCCAGCTTGGTCTACAGAGCTAGTTCCAGGATGTTAGTTAGCTTACAAAGTAGAGAATTCCCATAAGAATTCTTCACTTATCCCTAGCTTTGGCCAACCCAATCTTTATCTTCTCTTTCCAGTCCCATAATCCCCCATTTCCCACTTAAATCTTTAATGCTGAAAACCCCTCTCTACTGGGCATGGTGGTACATGCCTCTAATCCCAGCACACGGGAGGCAGAGACAGGCGAAGCTCTGTAAGTTCAAGGCTAGCCTGGTCTATAAAATGAGATCCAGAACAGCCAGAGTTGTCACAGAGAAACTGTCTGAAAATCCAACACATGTTCATGATAAAAGTCTGGATAGATCAGGGATTCAAGGACTATTCCTACACATAATAAAGGCAAGATACAGCAAGCCTACAGCCAACATCAAACTAAATGGAGAGGAACTCAAAGCAATTCCACTAAAACCAGGAACAAGACAAGGCTGTCTACTCTCTCCATATCTATTCAATACAGTACTTGAGTTATAGCTAGAGCAATAAGACAACAAAAGCAGATCAAGGGGATACAAATTGGAAAGGAAGAAGTCAAACTTTTGCTATTTGCTGATGATATGATAGTACATATAAGTGACCCCAAGAATTCTACCAGGGAACACCAACAGTTGATAGACACCTTCAGTAGCAGGACACAAGATTAACTTAAAAAAAAATCATTAGCCATCCTATATACAGATGATAAATGGGCTGAGAAAGAAATCAGAGAAATATCACCTTTCACAATAGCTACAAATAGCATAAAATATCTTGGAGTAACTCTAACCAAACAAGTGAAAGACTTGTATGATGAGAACTTTAAATCTTTTAAGAAAGAAATTAAAGAAGATATCAGAAAATGGAAAGATCTCCCATGCTCTTGGATAGGTAGGATCAACATAGTAAAATGGCAATCCTACCAAAAGCAATCTACAGATTCAATGAAATCTCCATCAAAATCCCAGCACAATTCTTCACAGACCTCAAAAAGAACAATACTAACTTTCATATGCAGAAACAAAAAACCCTGGATAGCCAAAACAACCCTGTACAATAAAAACAAAAAACAAACCATCTTGAGGCATCACCATCAAACTTCATACTCTATTATAGAGCTACAGTAATGAGAACAGCTTGATATTAGCATAAAAACAGGAAGATGGACCAATAGAATCAAATTGATATTAATCTGACATTAACCCACACACCTATGAACACCTGAATTTTGACAAAGAAGCTAAAAATATAAAATGGAAAAAGAAAAGCATCTTTGATGTGGGAGGTCCTTCTGTATATGTGTTGCTTTTATTGGTTGATGAATAAAGAATCTGCCTTGGCCTCTCTGATAAGGCAGAGTAGAGCTGTGTGTGTGCTAAACTGAATGCTGGGAGAAAGAGGGCGAAGTTGAGAGACACCATGTAGCTGCTGCTGGGAACAGATAGCTAGAACCTTGCTGGTAGGCCACAAGCCTCATGGTAAAATACAAACTAATAGAAATGGGTTTCTATTGGGAAAAGATCTTCACCAACCCCACGTCTGACAGAGGGCTGATCTCCAAAATATACAAAGAACTCAAGAAACTAGACATCAAAATACCAAATAATCCAATTAAAAATGGGGTACAGATCTAGACAGAGAACTCCCCGCTCACTGTATGGCTGCCCTTCTGCCTCTGGCTCTGAACCTTCCTGGAGCGGCAATGTGAAATCTGGTTGCTTTGAGTTTAAGCCCAGTGCTGCCTTATCTTTAGGCTTGAACTTACCGCATCTCCAGGAGTGGTTCCAGATTTTGCTATTGTGTCTCTTTCTCTTTTCTCTGGACCTTGTCAGTTTAGTTATTGGTCACAGGCACTTACTTGAGTTCATATTTTGGCTGTGATATCCATACTGTATGACCTAATCGCCCTATGTCTCAGTTTCCCCATCTGAGAGTTGGGGCATACCGGGAGCACTGGGATGTGGGGCAACCTCAATGGAGGGGGCAGAGAAGCATCTGGCTTTGTTAGCAGATTCTGTCTTGGTGGGATTTTTGAGGGAGAACACTGGTGAGTGCACGTGTTCAACCTTCATGTTGAGCGAAAGACTCAAAAATGTTGGCATTTGCCAGAGCCTGTTTGTGTCTTGACCGGGTCTCACTGTGTAGCCCAGGCTGCCCTCAAGCGTGGGCTCCTTCTGCCACAGCGTCCCATAGGCTCGCCCCCTACTCCCAGCAAGACTGGCTTTAATAAAACTTCAGCCCTACTCGATGAGTTTGGAATATTATGGATAAAAAATAAACACATTTTACCAGTCAGTAAGCTGCACTTGGAAACGTTTGTGCTGAGCAAGGCTTGGCATGGAAACTAAAGGCTCTTGGTACAATCAGTGCTATGAAAATTTGATTAGGTGAAATTAATAAAACTGATAGTCATAATGGCAGAGGAAACCATGAAGTCACCCTTTTCTGTGGGTGAGTACTATGCGAATTCGGCTTCATCGTGGAAATTTGACGTGGAAAGGATTTTACTTGCCATTTGCGATCGAGATCAAGAGGAATGCTTTCATGACTCAGGAGTGTTGTAGATGACGCCCTCTTTGGACTGTTTGGACTCTGGCTGCAGGAAGCCTTCTGGGACTCAGCCGGTGGTGCAGCATTTCAGGGGCAGGACAAATTTCACAGAGACCTCTCGGTCACACTCTGAGGCATCTGGCTGTGGTGGAGGAGGGCTTGTAGGCTCAGTGTTCCCTCCCCAGTTTAAGGAATGGGCCTCAGGAGCTTGCCCAGGTGAGTCCTGGGAGTAGAGGCCATGCCCCTGAGGGGCGACAGACATTGGGTAGAGAGGGGCAAACGGGCTTGGGGCTGGTGGGTGGGGCTGACAGAGATGCAGTGATGCAGAGAGGCCACCAGAGGGCGTCCAAGCACTGCCATTTGGCCACTCAAGGTTACTTGCCAGCCAGTGTTGACAGGACCCTAATAAGACTCTAATGACCCCAAAGTTGAGATGCCTTGACCAGCCTGGGCCCGGGCCAGTCTCTCCGTCAACTCCTGACTTCTTCTAGGCTGGTGCTGTGGAGTTGTCTGCTTTCTGCAGGGGTACAATGAAGACATTTTAGGCAGAAGAGACCCCACTGGGAACAGTCTAAGGACATTGTCCCAGGCAGAGACCTGGTAGCTGCTGTAGGGAATGCAAGAAGCCAAGTGAGCAGCTACTTGTTGGAGAAAGGGCATGATGGCAAACACCGCAGGGTGTAGGACCCAGAACTACAGTCCAGAAAATATCGATATGATTGGGCAAGAGTGGGGTTCTGTGGAGACTTAGATTGGGCTATATATAAGTCTTGTTGGAAGGATGATAGGATCAATAAATTCCATAAATGAGTTGAATGCCTCCAGAGCAATCACTATAAAGTGACAAAGTATAATATTTGAAACCAGAAGTTGGGCTGTGGTGACACACGCCTTTAATCTTGAGTGCTGACTCAGGAGGCAGAGGCAGGCGGATCTCTGTGAGTTCGAGGCCAGCCTGGTCTACAAGAGCTAGTTCCAGGACAGCTCTAAAGCTACAGAGAAACCCTGTCTCAAAAAACAAAACAAAATCAAATCTATCTATCTATCTATCTATCTATCTATCTATCTATCTATCTATCTATCTATATCTTATAGGAAGCAGGATCAACACAGGAAGGAAACAGAAAATGCCATGAACAAGAAAAACCCACAATGAGAACTAAGACACAAAACCCTGGTACTGACAATAAAAAAACAATGGCTTAAATTAATCATACAGAAGAGAAATAAGAACCATCCTACCCCAGAGTGACTTTATAATTAAAACCTACAACTATAAAGGCACAGGGCCTCAGGGGCAAAGTGCTTGCCTAACAAGTGTGTAGATCTGAGTTTGAATCCTCAGAGCCTCCACAGAGCCGGGTGTGGTAACCTGTGTCTGTAACCTCAGTCCTCCCAAGATAAAGACAGAATCCCCGGAAGTGCACCCCTACTATCCTGGCGTATGCAGCCATGAACAACAAAGAGACCTTGTCTCAAAGGGGAAGGTGACGATAGACACCTTTGACATCCGCATCTGCCTGTGTCCCATGGGTGTCTGCCTCTGACGCTTTTGGAGCTGTGGAAGGACCTCGACTGCACACTAGGGGGCATCCAAGCTCCATGTTGGTGAGACCTGGCAGGCGCACAAGCGGCTGAGGCCTCACAAGTTCACCTGCTAGTCTGACCTGATGACCCTGACCAGCTCACAGCTGTGCCTGGCCACACTGGCAGACCCTGGTTGGCAAGAGTCTCACTGGGTCTCAGAAACCCAACAAGTACTGGAGATACAAGTGCAGGTAGGAGGGTGCACCCTAATTCTGTAGACCCCCCATCAACACTCTCTCACCTGTCATAAACCATTTTTACTCTCGGTGTGGCCATGTGTCCACCTGGAAAATGGAAGCCCACCTTCTAGGGGCCTGACTCTGGCCTTGGGATCTGCTGCCAGTAACTGCGCATACCGTGCACAGAGCCTCGGGACTACCACAAGGGGTACATGAACCTCAGGGTGTCCTTCCCAAACTTTGGTATAAGCCTGCAGCCTTGACGTAACCACCAAGTACCGGGCACACACCCCTTACCTTCTTGGATAGATGGGGCACACACTATACACACAGCCAGGGGATAGCCATGAGGGGGGCGTGAACCTCCCCAAACAGCATATGAGTCCGTGTCCCCGATTTGATCGCTAAGAGGACTTGCGTCCTCTCCTGTCTCGAGTAGACAGGGCATGCGCTTCCACCCTCCACTTCTCACAGCCCCTTTCCACCCACTAGGACAAGCACCTTCTGTGAGCAGTGGGCGCAGTGCTCCAGTGGCCACACGGTGGCAGCATAGCTCTGCTCTTGCAGACGTCAGACAGGTACTTGGTTGGTCCTGGAAGATTATGGCCTGACCATGGGGGGAGGCTACCCTAAAACAGGATCACTTCTCACCAAGTACAGACTCAACCCTAAACATCCCAGAACGGCCACACCTTGGCTCTAGACTCAGTGGTGACCCCCTTGCTCTCAGACTGATCCCAATTCAGAGTCCTGGCCAAGAGTGAGACTGTGAAACCATCAAATAAACTCTGGAGCCCTTCACCCTATATCTACCAGTGTTCATCTCTATCCATGGCCTAAACCACTTGTGATAATGTGAATAGTGTGTGGGGGCTTCAGTGGGGAGGATTAGAGACGCTGGTGTGCAAACACACACACACACACACACACACACACACACACACACACACACCCCATAGGCATGCATCTGTCACCAGTACCTGCTTGGGGTGGAGCCAATTCTTTGAACTTGGCTCGGCAGAGCATGCAGTGGTGCATCTAGCCACCAGGCGGCGCACTGTGGTCATTGAGGAAACCCAGCAGGTGTATTGGGTGTGACCTGACCCGCAGGTCCAGGGCAGGGACTGATCATACTCCCTTACTGCTAGACACTGGGTTTCTCATCAGGTCCAGAAACTGAACGGCTGACAAGAAAGTGCAGGTGGGGTTGGCTGGAGACACTGGTCCTCAGTGTTCCTTAATCCTGTCAAAATTTTGGGAACACCCCTTTCACTTCAGTCATAAGCCCTCTATGTGCTTGGTGTGGCCATGCACCCACATGGAGTGTGGAGTCTAGCATGCTAAGGGGCCTGGCTTGGGTCCCGGAACCTGTGTTGGTAACTGCACAAGGCCGTGGACAGAGAGAGCCTGGGCGTTACCGTGACAGGGACATGACCTCTGGGTGTGTAAACCTGCATCCTTACCTTGACCACCGAGTACAGGGCACACACATTTCCTCCACCTCTAGATAGACCGGTCACATGCTCTTTCCCACCGTAGCCGCCCAACTAGACAGGTCATGTGTCCTCTTCCACACTAGGGAGAAGAACTACTGACCCCACCTGCCTTGAGAAAATGGTCCTTCCCCAACCTGTCGGCAGTGAGTGCAGTTCTGCCAGTGGCCACATGGGGTCAGTACAGCCTCGCTCACGCAGGCCCCAGTCTCAAGCAGGTTAGCAGAAGCCAGGCTGGCAGGGAGCAATGTGATCCCAGCCTCTGAGCCCAGGGTCCATCCTCACTTGGCCCATTCTCAACTCTTAAGTATCCCAGAACTGCCACACTTAGGCTCCAGACTCAGTGGTGACCCTCTCCCAGACTGACATCCATGACCCACCCAGCTGCGGTGATGTGAATAGTTGTGTGGGGAGAATTAGAGACTCATGTGTGTAAATACACACAGACATGTACACTGTTTATGTTTTTTTCCACCTGTACCTGAGGGTCCACCTGACTGGGTGGGTGGAGCCAATTCTTTTTTGTTTATTGAAAATATATTTTTTTATACAATATATTCTGCTCATGATTTCCCCTCCTCCTCCCTCCTCTCCTCATCTCCTGCTTCCTCACCCACCCATCTTCACAGCTCCTCTCTCTCTCTTTAGAAAACAAACAGGTAAACAAACCAGAATAAAACAAAACAAACATAAAAAAGAAAAACACACATACACACGCTTCTCCTGCGGTAGGTTTCTGGGTTTGACCCCTTCAAATGGTGGGTGGTGCTGATTTTTGAATCTGGTTTGGCACAGTATACAATTATGCATTTGTCCACCAGAGGGCACCTAAGCATCGTGGTCATAGTGGAGACTCAGCAGGTGTACCAGGTGCTTAGGCAACTGTGCTAATGTTACCTGACCCCAAAAGGCACTAGCCAGCCCCAGGACTGGCCGGAAGCATGCTTCCCTAGTGCCAGGCACCAGGTTGCAAGGGATCACCAGCCCTAGGAACCCCACAGGTCTTAGACACAGGCTCAGGTGGGGGTAGCTGGAGCTGCTTCCCTGGATGTTCTCCCCCTCCTTTCTCTTCCCTCTTCCCTCCCTCTCCCTCCCTCTGCCTGGCATGTCCCCATGCATCTGTGTGGAATGCGGGAATCTGAGACGGCCCAGGACTCCAACTTGGGACTTTTGTACGGTTGTCAGTGCATTGTGCATATGGCCATGCACAGTCCTGGGGTAACCACGAAGAGGGCATGAGCCTTGGACTGTCTCCTAAACTGCAGTACAAGTCTGAGCTCTCAAATTCACCAAAACCCAGGCATGTATCCCTATTCACCCTAGCTCAGTGCTTCTCAGCCTTCCTGGTGCTGGGACGGTTTAACACAGTTCTTCATGTTGTGGTGACACCCAGCCATAAAATTACTTTTGTTGCTACTTCATAACTGTAATTTTGCTACTATTTTGAATCGTGATGTAAATGTTTAATATGCAGGATATCTGGTATGTGACCCCCGTGAAAGGGTCATTTGACCCCAAAGGGATCGCAACCCACAGGTTGAGAACCACTGCCTTAGCTAGCCGGTCCCTCCCCATCTGCTGACAGGAACCTCCCGTGTGCTGCAGAGGTAATGCCACCAATGGCCACATGGTGGCAGCAGAGACTGGCTCCTGAGAGCATCCTTGCGATGCAGGTTGGGAGCTGATGGGCTGGGAGGACACAGTCTGACCACAGTGGGCTGGTGGATCCTAGTCCGGGCTCAGGGTCATGTGAGGACAGCGTGAACGCTAAACACCCCAGAACTGTCAGATCCTGTCAACAGTGGTGACCTGCTTCCAAACTGACTTCAGTTTGGTCAGTTACAAGTTCTACTCGGCATGAAGCCAAAAACTTGGGCTCTCGATCACACTATTTCCACCAACGTCTACATTTATCAACGTCATACCATCATGTGTGATATGTGAATAGTGGGGCCGCAGGGGTCATGATTAGGGATGCAGGTGTGTAGACATGGACACATGTGGGCGTTCGCATGTGCACCCTATCTGTGCATGTTTTACGTCACTTGTACTGAAAGCACACCTGGCTGAGTGGGTGGAACCAGTATCTGAATCTGGCATGCAGTGACACATGTGGCCACCAGGGGGCACACGAGTCCTGCACTATGGTCACTTTGGGGACTCAGCAGGTATATCCGGGGCTGAGGCATCACTGGTCCACCTGTGCCTTGACCAGCCCCATGGCTAGGCCTGACCACATCTCTAGAACTAGGTTGGCACGGGAGTCCCAACAGGCCTCAGGAAGTCAACAGTTCAGAAGATGCTGGGACAAGTACATTGGGGTCACAAGCCTGGAGGTGTGCTCCTGAAGCAGGGGATAAGACTGTACCCCCAATTGGACCATCAAGAATAGGGCACATGCCCCCCTATTCTAACTAGGTGGGACATGTACTTCCTTCTAAAATTACTAGATAAGAGCGCACACCTTTAGACCCTAGCTAGATGGGGCAGGCAGCCCTTCACACCCAGACGAAACCTCCCTCCCCCATCATCCCCAGGGAGATGTGTGCTGTGGGTGCAATTGCTGCCAGTGGTCACACGGGGGCAGCAGAGTATGTGGGGCTGCTGGGTTGGGTGGGGGTGGGGGTACGAAATCTCACTATAGTGGTCACTGTGGAGACCAGGTTAGGCTCTCCTGCCTGGAAATAGACTCAGTCTGGATGGTTCTCTGGTTGAGCTGGGCACTTGGCACAGTTTGAACCTTTGCTCTGAGCCACGGAGGGCTGAGCTTATTCTGAGGCTAGCACTTGGACATCTCTGAGTTGGTGGACCTGGGACACTAAGTGAGGGGTTGAGACGAGGCCTGGGGAGCCTCCTCAGCTACCTACCTAATTTGCGCAGCCCTGTGGGGTCCCAGGGTGGGAGGTGGAGCTGCCTCAGTTGCTGCCCTGGGAGGGAAGCCTGGTTTGCAGGCCACATGGGCATTCAGTAGTAAATGGTGTGGCTGGGAGGACCGTGCTGTCTGTGACATCGGGACACAGGTGTGAGGTACTCGGGTCTGTGGGAGCTTGCTCAGCCTTGCTTCTGCCATCCTTATCTGTGAGCCCCTGTGCTTGGGGATCAGGCACAGTGAACCCACTTGGCCACCCTTCTGAGTATGTTTTCGTTTGTTCTTCTTGAGAGGCACACATGTCTACTGTCCTGAGATTCCCTTTGACAACACTGAGGTCATGTCAACCCCAACCATGCCAACGTCACAGGTCCACCTGTGTACTGCTTTTCTGATGCCTAGTTTGGAAACCTCAGCTCATAAATAATCCACAAGAGATCCAGCAGGTGTGTCAATGCCTTCAGACTCTGTCCAGCAGTGCGGTCCTCCGTGGACTTGGTGTCCCTAGTCCCATCCCTAGCCCCCTGTATATGACACCTCTATAGGAAGGGTCTCGTGCAGCTGAAGTGAAGTTAGACGTTCAAGGCAAGGCTAAGGCACTGTGGTCTGCTATGCCAGCAGGGCAGGCAGACCCTGGGACTCCCTCCTGAAGAACCACAGGAAATGGGGCTCCAATCCTTCATCTCTTCTCTGGAATATCCATCTAGCAAGGGACCAAAGGACTGTTAGCAGGCAGGTTCTTCCAGTTTCTGAATGGGAACCAGGGTGGGTGGCAAGAGCCTGCCAGGGTTGGGGAGCATACCCCTGCCTGATCACAGTGTAACTGTGGAGTCCAGCGCCCTGGATGAAAGCCGCTCTATTCTCACCTCCTGGGACGCTGCCAGGCCATCCTGGCCTGTGATTGTGTGTTTCCCTTGAGGCTATGAGGCCTCAGGAGAGCTGGTGTCAAACATGGACACAAGGGGAGGCAGGAGAGGGGTTTGCACTGGTCAGACAGCATCCTGCGCCAGATAAAGCTGCAGAAGGTAGGGGTTAGTGATGTTCCTGGCCTGCCCAGTATGGGCTCTCTGACCTGTTTATCAACACCTCCAGTCTCTAGTTGGATATCCCATTTATGTCTAGTTTCTTCTTCCAATGTCTGTTCACTTTGACCTCCATCCAGTTCCCTAGAGGGAGCCCTTAGCACCCCAGTGATCTGTTTTCAGGGCAGGATGGTGGGGAGAGGGCTGTTCCCTGGACCCTGGGTCACTCAGCCCTTTCTGCCTCGCTCCACCATGTTTTAGACTCTAATAATCTTTGTTTCTGCCAGCAGAATAAAAATAAACATAAAAATAAAAAATTCATGGAGGATCCTGTGGAGCCAAAGAGGGCATCGGGTACCCTAAAACTGGAGTTACAGAAGGTTGTGAGCTACCATGTGGGGGCTGAGAATTGAACCTGGGTCCTCTGAAAGGCTGCCAGTGCGCTTAACCCTTAAGCTTTCTCTCTGGCTTCTCTCAGATGTTCTTAAATTTAAATGTGTGCATGTGTGTTTGTGTTTGTGTGTGTGTGTATGTGTGTGTGTGTGTGAGTGTGTGTCTTGCAAGGGAACCTGGGCTTTCTGTGAGCAACCATGCTCTAGCTTGTGAGGCAAGTGTGCTTCAGCATTGAGCTGTGTCCCCATTTCCACTTTGGCCCTAGCAAAGTTTCCTCAGAGCATGTGAGTTCACAGCATGCTGTGCGGGAAAGTGCACTAGAAGCTAACGTTGTCAACAGAGAAAAACGCAAGGCATAACTACAATTGTCCCAAACCATGTGAGGGAAAACAGATCAGAGCAGGAGCTTGTGCCAGAGCTAGGTGCCTGGGCTTCTCTGGGTTCTGAGGGCTCAGGTGAGGTCTGGGTGCCCCAGGACTGTGGGGTGTCCCAGCCGCTTCCTTTTTTTTTTCTGCCTAGGTCCACAGGAGAGGTGTGCATGCATGTGTAGCTCCATGGTAGCCGGGATTTTACAGTCCTTGAGGCCCCATGTCAAGGTGCATAGCTGGTTCCTACTTCTACAGGCTTCTAGCCTCAAGACGCTGCTGGCCTCCGTGGACCCCAGGAGTGGGGCCCAATGGGCTCGTAGAACTTCTTTCTGGTGAGGGAAAGGAGGGACATTTGTTCAGTTCTTGAAGCCAGGGGATGCAGCCCCTGCATATTTTTGGAACTGGAGTCAGGGGTTGTATGCCTAAGCAGCAGACCTGGGCCAAGCTGGGGCCAGGGCCTGCCTTCTCCCAGCAGCTGTGGGCAGGGGTTAGGGGCTACCTCCCCACAGCAGTTATCCTGGGCTAAAGGGCTGCTCCCCCACAACAGTTGTCCTAGGCCAGGGTCAGGGGCTGTCCTCCCATCATGGCTGCCCTGGACCACACTGGGGTCAGAGGCTGTCCTTCCTAGTAGCTGTTTTGGTCCAGGCTGGGGTGAGGGGATGACTTGGCATCACTGACCCTTGTCTGGAGGAGAGGGTTACAAGGGGAAGGCGGTGGCAGGAGCTGCAGAGGTACAGAGCCTGTCCAGGACCTCATGCCGAGAGCAGGGGAGTGTGTAGTGAGGTGTGGGAACGCCCCTAGGGTGGCAGGCTAGGAGTGGGAAGGGGCCACAGCTGAGCAACATACAGGAAGAGGTAAGGAGGGAGTATGAGGGTAAGGGGGTCCAGGCCCAGTTCTGGGGGTGCCCACTAAATTAGACAGAGTGGAGCCTCAGCCAGGACTGCAGGCTGCTATCAAGGCTGAGCGTTTGCTAGTGAGTGTGTGTGAGTGTGCGTGAGTGTGCATGAGTGTGCATGATGTGTGCACCTTGGTTGCCATTGCCTATAGCACATGGGCCATGTCTGCGTCCCGTGTAGCTGGCATGTGCCCAGGTGCTGGAGCTGTGTTGGACTGTGGGGCAGTGCAGCGCTGTGTGTGGTTAATGTGATCTGTGTGTGGTGGTACCCCTTTCTAGATGCTTCTCTGTAAAGAGTGGGGTCCCTATGTTTCAGGGGAATGTCCAAGGTCAGGCCTGTGGGTCCTCGGAAAACCTGTGAGCAGGCTCCAGCTGCATCCCACCCGTGTCTGTGATTCTGCATGTCTATGGCTCTGGTGTCCCTATGGTCCCGAGAGCCTGCGGGCCTGGATGTGCGTCCAGCTCTGAGGGAGTCTCGAACCTGTGTGGGCTTCAGTGTGAGGGCTGTGCAGTGTCAGCTGCCTGTGGCAGAGCCTGAGACTCAGAGTGTGTGTGCTAGTGTGAACCTGTATGTGCGAGTCTGTGGGGTTTGTGAGCACACTTGTGTGTGAATGCCAGTGTGTTGTGTGACACGTATGCCTGCACTTCCCAGCTGTTAGGTTCGTCTGGGTGACTGCTGTGTCTATTCATGTGCGTGTCCATTTGGGAGTTGAAGGCCTGACTGTGTGTGTGTGTGTCTGTGCCCCTATTGTGTGTTTGTGTGTGTCTCTGTATGTTGTGCTCAACATATATGCCTTTAAGTCTTTGTGTCTGCTTGTATGTCTTTGTGTGTCTCTCTCTGTGTGTGCATCAGTGAGCCTCTGTGTGCATTTGTCTATATGTACATGTATGTGTGCCCTGTATCTGTCTGTGTATGTCTGTCTCTCTGTGTGTCTTGTATGTCTATGTATCTGTGAGCCGTTGTGTATATTTGTCTGCTTGCATCTGTGTGTTTGTATGTGTGTTCCTGTGTCTGTGCACATCTTTGTGTCTGCATATCCTTTGTGCATGTCTGTGTATCTGGGCATCTGCCTGTGTTTGTGTGTTGGCCTTACTGTGTTGGTGGAAGACTTCACGTGTTGGAAGGAGCATCCTTGACCCTATCACCTGGCTACCCTTAAGGTCCTTCCAGGGACCCTACATCATACCAAGCTAAGGCCTATCTGGGTAGGTGGATAGAGGCACAGAGTCTCCACCAGGGACACAGGCTGGGTTGCTCACCAAGACCCTGGCCAGGATCCCCCAGGATGTATCACGGACATGAAATGCCTCTCATACATGTCACCTTGCCCGTGTGTGGTCTTGGCTGGTGGGAGGAGGGCCTGATGTAACTAACCCCTGTAAGCAGAGTGGGGTCTCACAGAGGTTCTTGAGGTCCCAGAAGTTTGGGCTGAGATCAGGGAGGCCTGTAGTGGGAGTAGCTGTGGGTCCTGAGACTTGGGACTGCTTCTGTGGTTCTATTACAGAGATACCCAGGTTGGCCGGGTCTGGGCACGACAGTGACAGCAAGGACTATGAAGTGGCAGGGTGGACTCTGAGGAGCTAAAGGGGCAGCAGATGGAGAGACAGCTCTTCTCTAAGCCATCTGGCTTTCCTGACCAGGGCTTCCTCTGGCTCTGCAATCCATCTGGGCAGTCTGATGCATATGCCCACCAGGAAGTCTTCTGTGACTTGTCCTTAGACCTGGTCATTGGATCAGAGCCATAGCTTAGTCCTGGCCATTTTTTGGGGGGTGGGTGATTGACATGATGGGAATGATTGATCAGGAACTCACTGGGCTCACTGATCCCAGGGTCAATCTCCCCCCCCCCCCACAATGCAAATATCCCCATGGTTCTGGGTCCCTGAGTCTCAGTCCCATGGGTGAGTGGGGCTTTCCACTCTAGTCCCCCACCTGCTCTGTGGTTCCTGTTCTCAGCATTTTTAGAAATATTTGCAAATGGTGTTTGTGTTGTGTGTGGGGTGTGGGGTAGAGCTGTGGCCCACAGTACAGGGTCTGCTGAGGCTGAACTGGGTGGGGGTGGGGTGGGAACAGTGAGGGTCGTGGCCAGCTCAGCTTGTGGCCTTTGCACTGGTCAGGAACTGGAATGCAGGGAAGGTCCTGGCAGCCCTGACACTCAGCCTGAATGTGACCTAGGCCGGCTGTGTTGCCTGCATCTGAACCAATCCTAACTGTTAGACCCCAGCCTACTGAAGACACCCAATGTATACACATATGATACCTTCATTTAGGCAAAGTGTTCTTGTTAGGATGACCCACGTTGACTTTCATTGTGTGCCTCTGTCCCTGTGTCCTGTGCTGCAGCCATGGCCTATGCCTGAACCAGCTGCACTGTTTAGGTTTAGGGCACTCTGGACAGAGAGCCTAGAGCTGTCACTCCTTGAGTTCCCTCTGACTCTAGGGATCAAAGCCTGTGCCTCCTCTGTGTGTGCCCCACCAATGTCCCCTCTGTGTGTGTGTCTCTGTGTGTGTCTGTGTGCAGAGGCTGGTGTGCACTCACACATGCATCTGAGTAGCTCGGTCCAGGATGAGCAGTGAGTCTGGAGAGGACACATGGCTGTGCACAGTGAGCTAATGTGAGGGCAGGTATGGCCTTGCAGAGGTGTGTAGGACTGCACAGGTGTGTGAAGGGGCTCCCAGAAAGCTCTCACATTCTCATCCCAAGAACAAGGTCTCTGTCCATCCTCTGGACAGTCCTGACACCTACAGTGATTGGATAGTGACATGGCTGGTAGGGAAAGGCCAGTTTGGTCTACTGTAAGCCTGAAGGAGGAAGCAGAGTCATGATACAAGGAGCCTAGATGGAGGGGTACATATTAGGGAAGTGTGGTTGTGCCTATGTGTGTCTGTGTTTCTGTGTCACACAGACATGTGTCTATGTGTCCAAGTGTGTCTGTATTCCTGTGTGTGCATTTTGGTACACCTGTGTGTCCAGGTGTCTGAGTATGTTCATTTCTGTATGTATTTGTCAGTTGTACTGTGTCTCTGTGTGACCATGTTTTGTGTGTGCCCATATTTTGTATGTTTGTCTTGTGCGCCTATTGCACTCTCTCTCTCTCTCTCTCTCTCTCTCTCTCTCTCTCTCTCTCTCTCTCTCTCTGTGTGTGTGTGTGTGTGTGTGTGTTCATTTCTGTATGTATTTGTCAGTTGTACTGTGTCTCTGTGTGACCATGTTTTGTGTGTGCCCATATTTTGTATGTTTGTCTTGTGCGCCTATTGCACTCTCTCTCTCTCTCTCTCTCTCTCTCTCTCTCTCTCTCTCTCTCTCTCTCTCTCTGTGTGTGTGTGTGTGAGTGTGCCCTGACCTATGTTGGTTTCCTTATTTGGCAGAGACACAGATACAGTGTGGTGGGATCCTGGCAGTCCCTGAGGGCTTGGGACTGTTTCTGAAGGGGACAACTAGGGAAAGACAACAGTGTTGACTCTCTCTACCCTACCTCAGGACCACTGCCCAGAATCAGACAGATGAGGGGACCTGAGGGAGAAGTGGGCTCAGGAGCAAGCCAACACAAGTGGAGACATCAAGGATGAGGGGAGAGACATGACAAGTTGAAGAGATTTGGGGCACAAGGGCCCTTAAAGACCACCCCATAGATATACACATACTCATAACACACATATACATATATACACCCACATAGACATATGTACATAACACACACCTATACACTCATATACACTTACACTCGCTGTCTTATAATCCTCTCCTTACCACCCTCCCCCCTCTCAAAAAAGATATCAGGGAACACAAAGACACTAAGAAAGACAGAGATGAAGAGGGGACAGGCACTGAGAGAGACAGAGACAGGGTGAGGGGACAGAGATGGAGAAAGAAATAAATCCTGAGAGATACAGACGTGGATGAGAGGACACAGAGATACTGAAACAGGGAGACAGAGATAATGAAAGAGGCAATGAAGGGACAGGGACGCAGGTAGTGAGAAAGACAGAGATAGTGAGAGACAGAGATTTGGTTTAGTGGACAGAGACAGGGAAGACAGTGGTGGAGCCAGAGGAGCACAGATAGAGAGTATGTAGTCACACTACTCCAAATGCAACCATCTTGCCTGGTCTCAGAGGCTGAGCCACGTTAGACATGCCTGGCATTTCTGTGAGAGGTACTGTCACAATGACTAAACCATGGTCCTTGGCACTTAGGCCTGGTTCTGATAACTGGAAGAGGTTCTGATCACTGTGTCCTGATTCTAATCACTGAGTCCTGGTAAGCAGCTCAGGTGGCCTTGGGCATAGTCACTGAGTATTGCCACTGATCACTGCGTCCTGGTCACAGGTTTCTAGTCTTGGTTACTGGTTTTTGGTTGTGATCACTGGGTCCTGGTTGTAGCTACTGGCCCTGATCCTGACTGTTGACCCTTGGTTCTTATCATTGAATCCTGGTCCTGATCACTGAGTCCTGGTCCTTGTCACTGAGCCCTGGTCCTCTTTACTGAGCCCTGGTCCTCTTCACTGAGCCCTGGTTCTGATCACTGAGCTATGGTCCTCATCACTGAGCTCTGATCCTGAACACTGAGCCCTGGTCCTCATCACTGAGCCCTGGTTATGATCACTTATCCCTGGTCCTCATCACTGAGCCTTGGTTCTGATCACTGATCCTTCGTCTTCATCACTGGAAAGCCTTGGTTCTTGCCACTGACCTCTGATCCTGAGCAGTGTATTTGAGTTCTGATCAACAGGTCCAGGTTCTGATAACTGGGTCCAAGTTGTGGTCACTGGTTTCTGGTGGTGGTAATTTGACCCTGGTCACCATTGCTGAGTTCTATGCATAGCAAATGGACTCTGGTCCTGATCACTGAGGCCTGGTTCTGATCACTGAGCCAGGGTCTTGACTACTGAATCCAGATCTTGACCATTGAATCCTGGGCTTCATCACTGAGCTCTGGTTTAGAGCAGTGTGCCAGTTCTAACCACCAGGCCCAGGTTCTGATCAATGGTTTCTTGTCATGGTAACTAGGTTTTAGTTATGAAACCTGGGTCTTAATCCTCGTGACTATGGCTTGGTCCTGATCATTTGGCATTTGGGTTTGGTACACATCACTAGGCTCTGGTCCTGAAAACTGGGCCTAGGATCTAATAACTGGACCCTGGTACTGATAAATGGGCCCCCATATAGGCAGTGGGCCCTGTACATGGTACTGACTTCTAAGTCTGAACTCTAGCCCCAATTTTTGCTTACAAACACTGGTCCTGCACCCCGGTCCTCAGCTCACATGTATTTGTCTGAGGACCAAGGCTACAGTGGACTTTACAAGAAGTCCCTTTTCCATTCTAAGCCTCATTCTCATTAAGAAGATACCTGCAGGGTCATAGGGAAGATTCCAGAGACAATCAACGCTGTCCACTCATGGGCTGCAGTGAGACAGTGACCCCGTTGGTCATCTGTCTTTCCCAGTCTCAGAAGGAGGGAAGGGGAACAAAGCAAGCCCAGGCCAGATAAACTGGAACCATTGGTCTGGGGTCTCAAGATCTGGGGTCAACACTGTGAAGCAGGGTTGCAGTACAGGTGTGGGGGCAGAGCAGGGATGGACATGTTTGTAACACTTGTTTTTCTTTCTTCTGAAGTCTGTTGTTGATCACCTGCTGAAACACTCAAAATAGCTCAGAGAACTGAGGCTAGCTGAGTCATCATGAGCCCAGCTCAGCCCAGGTGCCCCAAACCAGAACTACTGTTCTGAGAATCACACTCCAACTAGACATGGCCAGGTGGCCCTGGGGTCTGGGGCCTGGATGAGGGGTTGGAGCCAGAGGAGTCCTACCAGGGACTGAGAAGGCCCCAACCCCCAGCACTCAAGGCCAGGCAGGGCCATCCAAAGCCAAACCTTAGGGAGGCCATGTTCTGCCAGGATGAGCTGGAGTCCAGTTGAGATCAACCATGGTCTGCCCAGGGTCACATTGAGTCCAGCAGTGTCAGCCAAGGTCAACCAAGACCAGCTGAGATCAGCCAGAATCAGGCCAGGGTCACACAGGCTGCTCGGTTGGACTAGGGTAGTCCGGTGATGCAGAATGGAGAGTGTGCGTTCACCAGGCAGGCAGGTCCCTCACTGCCCTGTGCTCCCTGAGTGTTTGCAGACGGCAGTAGGTTGTAGACGATGGGCACAGAGCCCCAGACTCGTGATAAACGTGCAGAAGCTGCGAAGGACAAGAACTTGTCTGCAGGTGGATAACAAGCTGTACCAGAAGTCTGCAGACCCCAGGGGAGACCCTCTTTAGGGTCAAGCTGTAGGAACAAGGCTGAACTGAGCCTCAGGGTTGAGGCAGAACAGACAATCAGCAGGACCCGGAGGCCATGCAGGCAATGGGCAGGATGGAGTCCAGACAGACGAACGAGCAGACAGTGAGATGTTATACAGTGAACCGTGTCAACAGTGGGAACTGAGTCAGACAAAAGCCTCTGGGAAACTCTGGGCTTCTCTGCCTCTGGATGTCTTAATGCATACACCAGGTGATCAGGTGACAGCTCAGTGGGGCCATTGCCACCATAGTGTTAGGGTCCTCCTGTTCATGGGGCTCAGGTGAGGGGTGCTGCACCTTTCCTTAGAGGCTGTGTATGGTAAGTTCTCAGCCTGAATTTCCTGACATGATTTTAATGACCCCATGTGTCCCACAATCTCAACTCTCTTTGATAAATTGATAGTGTGACACGTTATTTAGGGATGAACTATGTGCCAATCTGTGCCTCATGGAGGTGCTGGGCAGGTGGTGTTCTTACATATCCACCAAGGTGTGTGTCATCCTCTGTCTTCAACATGGAGGCAAAGGCCATTGGTAGAGTGAAATTCCTCAGGGAAAGGGACAGTCTGAGAAGGCCACAATTTCACACACTGTGGAGAGATTTGAAGTGGGGGCACAGCTTGACATTGGCACAAAGACAATGGGAGAGACACAGAAGGGGACACAGAGACACAGAGAGAATGAGACAGAGCAGAGACACACAGGGACCAAGAAGGTGACATAGAGGGACAGAGAGAATAGAGACACACAGGGACCAAGAAGGGGATGCAGAGACAGAGAGAATGAGATGGTACAGAAACACAGATAGAGAAGAGAAACAAAGGAAAGAAGAGATGCAGAGACTGGAGTGAAAAAGACAGGGACACGAGAAGACAGAGAGACAGGTGCAGATGAGAGAGACAGACTTAAGAAGAGAGAGAGAAGAGACAGACAGACACAGAGAGAAAGGCACCACAATGGCGTCCAGCCAGCACTCAGATGCAGGCCCTGACACACACTCTCAGGTGAAGGCCATGCACACACAGAGACGTGCATGAGCAGTCCTCAGACTCAGACCCACAGCACTCACACCCAGGCCATGCAGACACAGATACAGCACCTGCCTGCCTGCTCCAAACCTCAAGCCCATCTACCCATTCCATCTCCTTCAGGCCCACAGTGGCTCACTGAGGGACACTCACCTGAACAATTCTTATGGGGCTTAGTAAACAGCTTGAACATCTGAGGTCACAGTCACTGTCACTTGCTGGCCCTGGACTCCATGTCAAGTGTCATAGGGGATCGTCTGAGATCTAGGAACTTAGTCTGTGTTCAGGATGGTCTAAGGGACGGGCTTCTATCAGGATTTGTCCAGATGAAGCCCAGACATGCGGACACAGACGATGGTGGGACAGTGCAGCTGGTCTGAGAGATTCAAGGCCAGTCCTGGTC